>NC_069501.1:781131925-781394425 GCF_027579735.1 Bombina bombina | reverse complement strand
AGTAAAGGGGACAAATCTGTGTAATCCCCATTCCACTGACTGAGCATGCAGAGTTGCAGCGGTCTGAGATGTAGGCGTGCAAACGGCACTATGTCCATTGCCGCTACCATTAAGCTGATTACTTCCATGCACTGAGCCACCGAAGGGCGAGGAATGGAATAAAGAACACAGCAGGAATTTAGAAGTTTTGATAACCTGGACTCCGTCAGGTAAATTTTCATTTCTACAGAATCTATCAGAGTCCTTAGGAAGGAAACTCTTGTGAGGGGGGATAGAGAACTCTTTTCCTCGTTCACCTTCCACCCATGCAACCTCAGAAATGCCAACACTTTGTCCGTATGAGACTTGGCCATTTGGAAGTTCGACGCCTGAATCAGGATGTCGTCTAAATAAGGGGCCACTGCTATGCCCCGCGGCCTTAGGACCGCCAGAAGTGACACCAGAACCTTCATAAAAATTCTTGGGGCTGTAGCTAACCCAAAGGGAAGAGCTACAAACTGGTAATGCCTGTCTAGGAAGGTAAATCTGAGAAACCGATGATCTTTGTGTATCGGAATGTGAAGATAAGCATCCTTTAAATCCACTGTAGTCATGTATTGACCCTCCTGGATCATAGGTAGGATGGTACGAATAGTCTCCATCTTGAATGATGGAACTCTGAGGAATTTGTTTAAGATCTTTAGATCCAAAATTGGTCTGAAGGTTCCCTCTTTTTTGGGAACCACAAACAGATTTGAGTAAAATCCCTGTCCCTGTTCCTTCTTTGGAACTGGATGGACCACTCCCATAACTAGGAGGTCTTGTACACAGTGTAAGAATGCCTCTCTCTTTATCTGGTTTGCAGATAATTGTGAAAGGTGAAATCTCCCTTTTGGGGGGGAGGCCTTGAAGTCCAGAAGATATCCCTGGGATATAATTTCCAACGCCCAGGGATCCTGGACATCTCTTGCCCACGACTGGGCGAAGAGCGAAAGTCTGCCCCCTACTAGATCCGTTGCCGGATAGGGGGCCGTTCCTTCATGCTGTCTTAGAGGCAGCAGCAGGCTTTTTGGCCTGCTTACCTTTGTTCCAGGCCTGGTTAGGTCTCCAGACTGAGCAAAAGTTCCCTCTTGTTTTGCATTAGAGGAAGTTGATGCCGCACTTGCCTTGAAGTTTCGAAAGGCACGAAAATTAGACTGTTTGGCCCTTGATTTGGACCTATCCTGAGGAAGGGCATGACCTTTTCCTCCAGTGATATCAGCAATAATCTCCTTCAAACCAGACCCGAATAGGGTCTGCCCCTTGAAGGGAATGTTAAGCAGCTTAGACTTTGAAGTAACGTCAGCTGACCATGATTTAAGCCATAGCGCTCTGCGCGCCTGGATAGCAAAACCAGAATTCTTAGCCGTTAGTTTAGTCAAATGAATAATGGCATCAGAAACAAAAGAATTGGCTAGCTTAAGTGCTCTAAGCTTGTCAAGTATGTCATCCAATGGAGTCGCTACCTGTAAAGCCTCTTCCAGAGACTCAAACCAGAACGCCGAAGCAGCAGTGACAGGAGCAATGCATGCAAGGGGCTGTAGGATAAAACCTTGTTGAATAAACATTTTCTTAAGGTAACCCTCTAACTTTTTATCCATTGGATCTAAGAAAGAACAACTGTCCTCGACAGGGATAGTAGTACGCTTTGCTAGAGTAGAAACTGCTCCCTCCACCTTAGGAACTGTCTGCCATAAGTCCCGTGTGGTGGCGTCTATTGGAAACATTTTTCTAAAAATAGGAGGGGGAGAGAACGGCACACCTGGTCTATCCCATTCCTTAGTAATAATTTCTGTAAACCTTTTAGGTATTGGAAAAGCATCAGTGCACACCGGCACTGCATAGTATTTATCCAGTCTACACAATTTCTCTGGCACTGCAATTGTATCACAGTCATTCAGAGCAGCTAAAACCTCCCTGAGAAACACGCGGAGGTGTTCAAGCTTAAATTTAAATGTAGAAATATCAGAATCAGGTTGCATCATCTTCCCCGAGTCAGAAACATCACCCACAGAAAGAAGCTCTCCTTCTTCAGCTTCTGCATATTGTGAGGCAGTATCAGACATAGCTCTTAAAGCGTCAGTATGCTCTGTATTTCGTCTAACTCCAGAGCTATCTCGCTTTCCTCTAAATTCAGGTAGTCTGGCAAATACCGCTGACAGTGTATTATCCATGACTGCCACCATGTCTTGTAAAGTAAACGCTATGGGCGCCCTGGATGTACTTGGCGCCATTGGAGCGGGAGGCCCTTGAGCGGGAGTCAAAGGATCTGACACGTGGGGAGAGTTAGTCGGCATAACTTCCCCCTCGTCAGATTCCTCTGGTGATAAATTTTTTTAAAGACAGAATATGATCTTTATTGCTTAAAGTGAAATCAGTACATTTGGTACACATTCTAAAGGGGGGTTCCACCATGGCTTTTAAACATAATGAACCAGGAGTTTCCTCTATGTCAGACATGTGTGTACAGACTAGCAATGAGACTAGCAAGCTTGGAAAACACTTTAAATCAAGTTAACAAGCAAATATAAGAAACGGTACTGTGCCTTTAAGAGAAACAAATTTTGTCAGAATTTGAAAAACAGTGAAAAAAGGCAGTAAATCAAACACATTTTTTACAGTGTGTATAATAAGCTAACAGAGCATTGCACCCACTTGCAAATGGATGATTAACCCCTTAGTTCAAAAAACAGATAAAAAAACCGATATAAACGTTTTTTTTTAACAGTCACACCAACTGCCACAGCCTTGCTGTGGGCCTACCTTCCCCAACAAATGATTTTGGAAAGCCTAAGAGCCCTTTAGAGATGTCCTATAGCATTCAGGGGACTCCTGGGGGAAGCTGGATGTCTCAGTCTGTAAAAGTTACTGCGCAAAAAAGCACTAAATTAGGCCCCTCCCACTCATAGTAACACAGTGGAAAGCCTCAGGAAACTGTTTCTAGGCAAATATAAGCCAGCCATGTGGAAAAAACTAGGCCCCAATAAAGTTTTATCACCAAAGTATATATAAAAATGTTTAAACATGCCAGCAAACGTTTTATATTGTAAATATAAAAGAGTATTACTTCAGAAAGTAAGCATGATACCAGTCGCTATTAAATCACTGTATTCAAGCTTACCTTACATAAATTTGGTATCAGCAGCATTTTCTAGCATTCACATCTTCTAGAAAAAAATCTTAACTGCACATACCTCATAGCAGGATAACCTGCACGCCATTCCCCCGCTGAAGTTACCTCTCTCTTCAGTCATGTGTGAGAACAGCAATGGATCTTAGTTACAACCTGCTAAGATCATAGAAATCACAGGCAGACTCTTCTATTTTTCTGCCTGGGACAAAATAGTACAACTCCGGTACCATTTAAAAATAACAAACTTTTGATTGAAGCAAGATAACAGCTACATTTCAACACTTTCCTCTTACTACCTCCATGCTTGTTGAGAGTTGCAAGAGAATGACTGGATATGGCAGTTAGGGGAGGAGCTATATAGTAATGGATGATCCATGGACTGGATACACCTTACAAGAGAAAAAAAGCCTGCACCAACAACATAATGAGAGAAGACCCTTTATATTGCAGTGCTTACAATACTCCAATGTGAATGGAGGTTTGTTCACAAAGCTTAATTGCACACATTCAGTTTCAGCAACAAGGACAAAAATGTAAAAATTATTGAAGCAGAAGAAAAAACATACAAAACAGCAAAGAGTAGTACTCAACCAGGGAACAAACAAAAGCCTAATAGATTGCCCTTGCACTAGTCACCACAGTAGCCTCTTTTAGCCCAAAAAGCATTTTTCACAAGAGAACAACTTTCCTGCAGAACATCAGTCAGGGGTCCTACCCAAAAAGAATATTCCAACCCATAAGTACCACTGACCTCTTCGTGAATGAGAAACATGAGTAAGGGAGGCAGCTCCTGTAGATAGGATTAGCCACAAAACAAACTATTACTTTTTATTTGTTACTGGGCTGAGAGCTTCTCCCTATTGTTTTCTAGTTTGTTTATGAACCTTAGACATGAACTCCTTGCACAGTACACCAACAGCACTTGTTTTCAAACCTGTTCTCCCTAACAGGCCAAATTTTCAGGATTACCTTTGGGGAGAGAAGGTTAATAAACCAGGTTTAATAATCAGCTGATTATTTCACCTGTGCTGCAGTTCAGATATCCTCAAAATCTGGCCTGTTTGGGAGGCCTGAGGACAGGTTTGAAAACCAGTGACCTAGAGTGATATGGCTATATCCCACTGACAAGGCCCAAAACAAAACACATGGAACAAAAAAATATGAACAGCTATAAATATGCAAATTAAAACAAATGATTTGAATTCAGGCCTAAGTTTTGAAGTCATTTGTGAATGTTTATGAAGCATAAAATACCCAAGACGAGCTCTGTAATTTGACTAATAAACATGTTCTTCCATTAAAAAGGACATAATAAAATTTCTCATTGCATACAAAAAAAAAAAAAAAAAAACACAACTTACTGAAAAGGGACATGAAACCCAACATTTTTCATTCATAATTTCAGATAGAGCGGTCATTAAGGGTTTTACTCACAACAGCAGTCTCACTTCCAGAGGCATTTAGATATATTGCGATTTTGCGGACATCAGCAAAACCTGCGTTATATCCGGCGCATGTAAACGACCACCAACATCATTAAGTGGATAAACAGCTTTCCAGTTTACTTCTATCTAATTTACTTAGTTCTCTGTGTATCCCTTCTTTGGAAAAAAAAAACATATATAGGTGGGCTCAGGAGCAGCGAAGAACTACTGAGAACTAGCTGCTGATTGGTGGCTGCACACATATGCCTTTTTGTCATTGGCTTACAAGATGTGCTCAGCCAGCTTACCAAGAGACAAAGCAAATTTGATAACAGAAGTCAAAAATCCTATATGTAATATGAAAGAAAGGATTTGGGTATCATGCCCCTTTATCTTCACGAAGACCGTTTATTTTTATAAAAGCACTGGAGCCTCCAGGGCTTTCTACTTCCCTTCTATACATTACACTCATCTTCACTCTGGACTGGGCCAACCACTTTTTCCCATTGCCCATTAGACCCAAACAGCTGATATAAAATTTCTAGTCAATTACCTCTGTTCTTTTACCTCATCTAAACCAAGCAACTATGGCTTAGTTACGATTGAGGTGGTAAAGTGTTAAAAATGCAGTAGAACTACATAATTTTCAAAAGTGCATAATAAAAAGACAATGCAATAAAACCTACTATGAATTTCAAATAAGCAGAATACTTTTTTCTAACAAATTAAGTTTTGCTCCCATTTTCCCGCCCCCTGTATCATGTGACAGACATCAGCCAATCACAGACTAGTATACTTATACCATGTGAGCTTGTGCACATACTCAGTAGGATCTTATTCACCAAAAAGTATGAATATAAAATTTGATAATGGAAGTAAATTGGAAAGTGTCCTAAAACTGAATGCTCTATCTGAATCATAAAAGTTTATTTTGACTTGAGTGTCCCTTTACCACCTCTATGGAAACAAGCCCTATGTTTGTTATGAAGGCAAAAGGGTAGAGTTGTTTTTATGTACGTTAGAAGCAGATGTATGTTTTGAGAGCTAATTGTTATACATTTTGTATTGCACTGCAATATATTGACGACAGTCATTTCACCTCAGATTGCACACAGCCTGCTCTTGTATGCCGATTTTACGTTGGCTGATGTACAGATACCTATTGTGTATGACAATAAATACACAGTTGGCACAAAGCACCAATCTGGAGTTTGTAAACAGTCTGCCCACCATACCTTCTAAACAAACAGAGAAAATTAAAATGTTACAATAAATGGCTGAAGTCTTACAGAGCAGTATATCCAAAGCAATTACAAGCTACTTGGCTGCTTCATTACAATTTGATATAATACATCTATACATTTTAATTATAATTATATTTTTGATACATTTAAAGGTGGCTTTTCATTTTTATTAAAAGGGACACTCAGGTCAAATTAAATTTTCATGATACAGATACAGCATGTAATTTTAAACAACTTTCCAATTAAATTCCATTAAAAAAATGTGCACAGTCTTTTATATTTACACTTTGAGTCACCAGCTCCTACTGAGCATGTTAAGAATTCACAGACTATACGTATATGCAGTTGTGATTGGCTGATTGCTATCACATGGTACAGGGGGAGTGGAAAAAAACATAACTTTGAAATTTGTTAGAAAAAAAAAATCTAGTACTCATTTGAAATTCAGACTAAGTGCTATTGTATTGTCTTGTTATTTTGCATTTGTTGATTATGCAAATCTACTGTGTTTACTGGTCCTTTAAACAGTGCTATGGTCTTAAAATTCTCATAAAAAAGTCTGTCCCAACTATAGCCCAAGGGCCACATTATTATTATTATTATTATTATATTATTATTATTATTATTATTATATTATAACAGGTATTTGTAGAGCGCCAACAGATTCCGCAGCGCTAAGTGGTGGCCACCTCAGTCATGTATTCCTGGACAATTAAGAGTTATACACAGAGTGGATAAAAAAATATTTAAAAAAAAAAGATTTTTTTTTTTATTTAAATTTAAAAAATTAAATTAAATGCCTTTTGAGGGGAAAAACATAAATCTATCTGAATATACATTATTTAAGATACATTGTAATCCAAAAGGTTATTTGTTCTGAAATAAGGATTCCTTTTTAATTATGACGCATTATGTTTAGTTTGGTTGTTTTTTGTTTTAGAAGATTTTGTCACATATTATTGGTTTTGTAGTACTCAAAACTGTGAATTTGTGTCTAAGAAAATAGCATGATTCATCTTCAAAGCAGAAATCTTTTAAAATAAACATACAAAGTTGTAAAATACACCTTAAAAAGGGACATAAACCCAAAATGTTTATTTTGATTTAGATAGATCATACAAATTTAAACAATTTAGGATTTACTTCTATTATGAAATTTGCTTCATTCTCTTGGCATCATTTGTTGAAGGAGCAGCAATGCACTACTGTGAGCTAGATGAACACATTTGGCGAGACACTGACAAGAGGCATGTATGTGTAGGGGCCAATCATGTATGTGGATACCAAGAGAACAAAGCAAATTACATAATAGAAGTACATTAGAAAGTAGTTTTAAATGGCATGTTCTATCTGAATCATGAAAGTTTAATTTTGATTTTACTGTTCCTTCAATCCCATCGTTTCCCTGCAATTCTATGTACACAGAAGGAACCCCTTACTAAGTTTCAAGAAGCACAATAAATAGAAGATTGTTTGGAGTGGAATAGATCTGCACAAGGACCTAATTGTGCTGAAGGAGGGACAAGCAGTTAAAACAAAATTAAAACATATAACGTTCTTTTTTTAGTTATATAGCATTTAAATTGTTGGGTTTTATTTAACTAAAGAAAAAGTTTCATTACCTTAATACTATGTAAAACATAATTTTTGCTTACCTGATAAATTCCTTTCTCCTGTAGTGTAGTCAGTCCACGGGTCATCCATTACTTATGGGATATTAACTCCTCCCCAACAGGAAGTGCAAGAGGATCACCCAAGCAGAGCTGCTATATAGCTCCTCCCCTCTACGTCACACCCAGTCATTCGACCGAAAACCAAACGAGAAAGGAGAAACTATAGGGTGCAGTGGTGACTGGAGTATAATTTAAAATTTAGACCTGCCATAAAAAACAGGGCGGGCCGTGGACTGACTACACTACAGGAGAAAGGAATTTATGAGGTAAGCATAAATTATGTTTTCTCCTGTTAAGTGTAGTCAGTCCACGGGTCATCCATTACTTATGGGATACCAATACCAAAGCTAAAGTACACGGATGACTGGAGGGACAGGCAGGATCTTTATACGGAAGGAACCACTGCCTGAAGAACCTTTCTCCCAAAAACAGCCTTCGAAGAAGCAAAAGTGTCAAATTTGTAAAATTTGGAAAAAGTATGAAGAGAAGACCAAGTTGCAGCCTTGCAAATCTGTTCAACAGAGGCCTCATTCTTAAAGGCCCAAGTGGAAGCCACAGCTCTAGTAGAATGAGCTGTAATCCTTTCAGGAGGTTGCTGTCCAGCAGTCTCATAGGCTAAACGTATTATGCTACGAAGCCAAAAGGATAGAGAGGTAGCAGATGCTTTTTGACCTCTCCTCTGTCCAGAATAAACGACAAACAGGGAAGAAGTTTGGGGAAAATCTTTAGTTGCCTGTAAATAAAATTTCAGGGCACGGACTACGTCTAGATTGTGCAGAAGTCGTTCCTTCTTTGAAGAAGGGTTAGGGCACAATGATGGAACAACAATCTCTTGATTGATATTCTTGTTAGTGACTACCTTAGGTAAGAACCCAGGTTTAGTACACAGAACTACCTTATCTGAATGAAAAATCAGATAAGGAGAATCACAATGTAAGGCTGATAAATCAGAGACTCTACGAGCCGAGGAAATAGCCATTAAAAACAGAACTTTCCAAGATAACAGCTTGATATCAATGGAATGAAGGGGTTCAAACGGAACACCCTGTAAAACGTTAAGAACTAAATTTAAGCTCCACGGTGGAGCTACAGTCTTAAACACAGGCTTAATCCTAGCCAAAGCCTGACAAAAAGCCTGAACGTCTGGAACTTCTGACAGACGTTTGTGTAAAAGGATGGACAGAGCTGAGATCTGTCCCTTTAAAGAACTTGCAGATAAACCCTTTTCTAAACCTTCTTGTAGAAAAGACAATATCCTAGGAATCCTAACCTTACTCCATGAGTAACTCTTGGATTCGCACCAGTGTAAGTATTTACGCCATATCTTATGGTAAATTTTCCTGGTAACAGGTTTCCTAGCCTGTATTAAGGTATCAATTACTGACTCCGAAAATCCACGCTTTGATAAAATCAAGCGTTCAATCTCCATGCAGTCAGCCTCAGAGAAATTAGATTTTGAAGTTTGAAAGGACCCTGAATCAGAAGGTCCTGTCTCAGAGGCAGAGACCAAGGTGGACAGGAGGACATGTCCACTAGATCTGCATACCAGGTCCTGCGTGGCCACGCAGGCGCTATTAGAATCACCGATGCTTTCTCCTGTTTGATCCTGGCAATCAAACGAGGAAGCATCGGGAAGGGTGGAAACACATAAGCCATCCTGAAGGTCCAAGGTGCTGTCAAGGCATCTATCAGGACCGCTCCCGGGTCCCTGGACCTGGACCCGTAACAAGGAAGCTTGGCGTTCTGGCGAGACGCCATGAGATCCATATCTGGTTTGCCCCAACGTCGAAGTATTTGGGCAAAGACCTCCGGATGAAGTTCCCACTCCCCCGGATGAAAAGTCTGGCGACTTAGGAAATCCGCCTCCCAGTTCTCCACTCCTGGGATGTGGATCGCTGACAGGTGGCAAGAGTGAGACTCTGCCCAGCGAATTATCTTTGAGACTTCCATCATCGCTAGGGAACTCCTTGTCCCTCCCTGATGGTTGATGTAAGCCACAGTCGTGATGTTGTCCGACTGAAACCTGATGAACCTCAGAGTTGCTAACTGAGGCCAAGCCAGAAGGGCATTGAGAACTGCTCTCAATTCCAGAATGTTTATTGGAAGGAGACTCTCCTCTTGAGTCCATGATCCCTGAGCCTTCAGGGAATTCCAGACAGCGCCCCAACCTAGTAGGCTGGCGTCTGTTGTTACAATTGTCCAGTCTGGCCTGCTGAAGGGCATCCCCCTGGACAGATGTGGCCGAGAAAGCCACCATAGAAGAGAATCTCTGGTCTCTTGATCCAGATTCAGCGTAGGGGACAAATCTGAGTAATCCCCATTCCACTGACTTAGCATGCACAATTTCAGCGGTCTGAGGTGCAGGCGTGCAAAAGGAACTATGTCCATTGCCGCTACCATTAAGCCGATTACCTCCATGCATTGAGCCACTGACGGGTGTTGAATGGAATGAAGGACACGGCAAGCATTTAGAAGCTTTGTTAACCTGTCCTCTGTCAGGTAAATTTTCATTTCTACAGAATCTATCAGAGTCCCCAAGAAGGGAACTCTTGTGAGTGGTAAGAGAGAACTCTTCTCCTCGTTCACTTTCCACCCATGCGACCTTAGAAATGCCAGTACTAACTCTGTATGAGACTTGGCAGTTTGGAAGCTTGACGCTTGTATCAGAATGTCGTCTAGGTACGGAGCTACCGAAATTCCTCGCGGTCTTAGTACCGCCAGAAGAGAGCCCAGAACCTTTGTAAAGATTCTTGGAGCCGTAGCCAACCCGAAGGGAAGAGCTACAAACTGGTAATACCTGTCTAGGAAGGCAAACCTTAGATACCGGTAATGTTCTTTGTGAATCGGTATGTGAAGGTAAGCATCCTTTAAATCCACTGTGGTCATGTACTGACCTCTTTGGATCATGGGTAAGATTGTCCGAAGAGTTCCATCGTTCAAAATGGAAACTATTAGGAATTTGTTTAGGATCTTTAAATCCAATATTGGTCTGAAGGTTCCCTCTTTTTTGGGAACCACAAACAGATTTGAGTAAAACCCTTGTCCGTGTTCCGACCGCGGAACTGGGTGGATCACTCCCATTAGTAAAAGGTCTTGTACACAGCGTAGAAACGCCTCTTTCTTTATCTGGTTTGTTGACAACCTTGAAAGGTGAAATCTCCCTTGTGGAGGAGAAGCTTTGAAGTCCAGAAGATATCCCTGAGATATGATCTCCAACGCCCAGGGATCCTGGACATCTCTTGCCCAAGCCTGGGCGAAGAGAGAGAGTCTGCCCCCCACTAGATCCGTTTCCGGATCGGGGGCCCTCACTTCATGCTGTCTTAGGGGCAGCAGCAGGTTTTCTGGC
Organism: Bombina bombina; assembly: GCF_027579735.1. NCBI lineage: Eukaryota > Metazoa > Chordata > Amphibia > Anura > Bombinatoridae > Bombina > Bombina bombina. Next base: position 781,383,587 of record NC_069501.1, on the reverse strand, counting down.
CTGCTTGCACTTGTTCCAGGTCTGGTTAGGTTTCCAGCCTTGTCTGTAGCGAGCAACAGCTCCTTCCTGTTTTGGAGCAGAGGAAGTTGATGCTGCTCCTGCCTTGAAGTTACGAAAGGCACGAAAATTAGACTGTCTAGCCCTAGGTTTGGCTCTGTCTTGAGGCAGGGCATGGCCTTTACCTCCCGTAATATCAGCGATAATTTCTTTCAAACCGGGCCCGAATAAAGTCTGCCACTTGAAAGGTATGTTAAGTAATTTAGATTTAGAAGTTACATCAGCTGACCAGGATTTTAGCCACAGCGCTCTGCGTGCCTGAATGGCGAATCCGGAATTCTTAGCCGTAAGTTTAGTTAAATGTACCACGGCATCAGAAATAAATGAATTAGCTAGCTTAAGGGTTTTAAGCTTGTGTGTAATCTCATCTAATGGCGCTGAGTCAAGGGTCTCTTCCAGAGACTCAAACCAAAATGCTGCCGCAGCCGTGACAGGCGCAATGCATGCAAGGGGTTGCAATATAAAACCTTGTTGAACAAACATTTTCTTAAGGTAACCCTCTAACTTTTTATCCATTGGATCTGAAAAGGCACAACTATCCTCCACCGGGATAGTGGTACGCTTAGCTAAAGTAGAAACTGCTCCCTCCACCTTAGGGACCGTTTGCCATAAGTCCCGTGTGGTGGCGTCTATTGGAAACATTTTTCTGAATATAGGAGGGGGTGAGAAAGGCACACCGGGTCTATCCCACTCCTTAGTAACAATTTCAGTAAGTCTCTTAGGTATAGGAAAAACATCAGTACTCGTTGGTACCGCAAAATATTTATCCAACCTACACATTTTCTCTGGGATTGCAACTGTGTTACAATCATTCAGAGCCGCTAACACCTCCCCTAGTAATACACGGAGGTTTTCCAGCTTAAACTTAAAATTTGAAATGTCTGAATCCAGTTTATTTGGATCAGATCCGTCACCCGCAGAATGAAGCTCTCCGTCCTCATGCTCTGCAAATTGTGACGCAGTATCAGACATGGCCCTAGCATCATCAGCGCACTCTGTTCTCACCCCAGAGTGATCTCGTTTACCCCTAAGTTCTGGCAATTTAGACAAAACTTCAGTCATAACATTAGCCATGTCTTGTAGAGTGATTTGTAATGGCCGCCCTGATGTACTTGGCGTTACAATATCACGCACCTCCTGAGCGGGAGATGCAGGTACTGACACGTGAGGCAAGTTAGTCGGCATAACTTCCCCCTCGTTGTCTGGTGAATGTTGCTTAACATGTACAGATTGACTTTTATTTAAAGTAGCATCAATGCAATTAGTACATAAATTTCTATTGGGCTCCACCTTGGCTTTTGAACATATTGCACAAAGAGATTCCTCTGTGTCAGACATGTTTAAACAAACTAGCAATTAGACTAGCAAGCTTGGAAATACTTTTCAACTAAATTTACAAGCAATATGCAAAACGTTACTGTGCCTTTAAGAAGCACACAAAAACTGTCACAGTTGAATAACAATGAACCGGATTAGTTATAGAAACCAAATTTTCACAGTAAAAAGCATAAATTTAGCAAAGGATTGCACTCATTAGCAATGGATGATTAACCCTTAATACCAGAAAAAACGGATAACAATTGAAAATATAAGCGTTTTTATCACAGTCAAAGCACAGTCTCACAGGTCTGCTGTGAGTGATTACCTCCCTCAAAACTAGTTTTGAAGACCCCTGAGCTCTGTGGAGACGTCCTGGATCATGCAGGGAGAAAAAGGCAGACTGTGACTGAATTTCTGATGAGTAGTAAAAGCGCCAAAATAGGCCCCTCCCACTCACAATACAACAGTGAGGGAAGCTCAGTAAACTGTTTTAATTTAAAACAAACGACAGCCATGTGGAAAATAACGCCCAAACCAATTTTTCACCAAGTACCTCAGATAATTAAACGATTTAACATGCCAGCAAACGTTTAAAATCTAATTTATGAAATGTCATTAAAAGCCTGCTGCTAGTCGCTCACACTGCAAGTTAGGCTAAAAGTTATATGCATACAGTATTTTCCCAGTGAAGTGCCATTCCCCAGAAATACTTAAGTGTAAACATACATACATATCAGCCTGATACCAGTTGCTACTACTGCATTTAAGGCTGTACTTACATTATATCGGTATTAGCAGTATTTTCTCAGTCAATTCCATTCCTTAGAAAATAATATACTGCAACATACCTCTTTGCAGGTGAACCTGCCCGTAGTCCACTGACTCCTTACTCCTCAGAATGGCCGAGAACAGCAAATGGATCTTAGTTACGTCCGCTAAGATCATACACAAAACTCAGGTAGATTCTTCTTCAAATTCTGCCTGAGAAGAAAACAACACACTCCGGTGCCGTTTAAAATAACAAACTTTTGATTGAAGATATAAAAACTAAGTTTAATCACCATAGTCCTCTCACACATCCTATCTATTAGTTGGGTGCAAGAGAATGACTGGGTGTGACGTAGAGGGGAGGAGCTATATAGCAGCTCTGCTTGGGTGATCCTCTTGCACTTCCTGTTGGGAAGGAGTTAATATCCCATAAGTAATGGATGACCCGTGGACTGACTACACTTAACAGGAGAAATTATTATTAAGATAGTTATTATTTTTCTCAATAAAGTACAGTTGAAAAGTTGTTTAAATATGAATGATTAACCAATTAAACTGGAGATGGTTCACCTCTCAATTTCATAATTATGTCAGGTTCAAGCTGCAGCAGCACTGTATAAAAAGATTTTTTATTTATGCCAAAAAGTTAATACAACGTTTCGGACCAACTGTCCTTAATCATGTATAAAATCACACTGACACATACTGACACTGTGTCAGTGTGATTTTATACATGATTAAGGACAGTTGGTCCGAAACGTTGTATTAACTTTTTGGCATAAATAAAAAATCTTTTTATACAGTGCTGCTGCAGCTTGAACTTTCTATTTATTATTGGGTTTTTGGTATGGACCCTTGCAGCCTGCACGGATAAACAACCTCACAGAGTGCTGAACAGTAACCTGCTGTTATAATTTTGTCAGGGATAAACACAGGAGCAAGAGAGCTAGAATTAACTTTTTGGGTTATTCTCCATATATACAAATACCACTATCTTGCACCTAAAATAATTTCTGGCTCCTAAATACTTTGTCTGGCTCAATAATTTTAAACGGATTTATTTATAGCGGGCTAGCGACTATAAAATACAATATTAAAAAGCCACCAAATTTAAAAAAAAACATAATTTCCTATCCTTCTGTATGAAGAAAGTCCACGGCTTCATCTTACTTGTGGGAAATACAGAACCTGGCCACCAGGAGGAGGCAAAGACACCCCAGCCAAAGGCTTAAACACCTCCCCCACTTCCCTCATCCCCCAGTCATTCTGCCAAGGGAACAAGGAACAGTAGGAGAAATATCAGGGTATAAATGGTGCCAGAAGAACAAAACCAAATTTAAGTCCGCCAAATGGAGAATTCGGGCGGGGGCCGTGGACTCTACTCATACAGAAGGAAAAGAAATTATCTGGTAAGCATAATTTATGTTTTCCTTCTTAATATGAGGAGATTCCACGGCTTCATTCCTTACTTGTGGGAAACATATACCCAAGCTCCCACGGGAGGGTAAAAAGAGAGGCGGACCCTGTTCGGAGGGCACCACAGCCTGCAAAAACCCTTGTCCTGAAAGCTGCTTCTGCTGAAGCAATAACACCAAATATGTAAAATTTTGAAAAAATATGTAAGGAAGACCAGGTAGTTGCCCTACAAATCTGATCCCTAAAGGCCTTATACTCAAAACCCAAGAGGAAGCCACCGCTCTAGTTGACTGAGGCTTAATCCTCTGAGGTTTGTGTCCTGCTGACTCTATAAGCTAAAGCAACCATGCTCCTCAACCAGAAAAACAAGGAAGTGGACGAGGCTTCCTGCCCCTTAGGCTTCCCAGAATAGACACAAACAAGGAAGAAGTCAAAACTCCATTGTAGCCTGAAGATAGAACTTCAAGGCCTGAACCACATCCAAGTTATGAAATAACCACTCCTTCGAAGAAGGATGAGGACACAAGGAAGTAACCACAATCTCCTGATCGATGTTGCGATCTGAAACAACCATAGAAAGAAAACTTAACCCAGAGAGAACAGCCTTAGCCGCATGAAAAACTAGGTAAGGGACTTCATACTGCAAGGCAGCCATCTCAGAAACTCTGAGCGCTGAAGCAATAGCCAGTAGAGAAAAAAAAAAGTCAACTCCATGCATAAGCCCAAACGGAGCCTTCTGCAAAATTTAGAACAAGATGAAAACTCCAAGGAGTAGCACTAGATCTAAACACAGGCCTGATCTAGTCAAAGTCTGAACAAGACTGGACATCTGAAAGTTCTGTGAGCCTTTTCGAGCAGTAAAACAGATAGCTCCAATAGGGGACAGATTTCGGCCCTAACAGAAGGCCTTTCCCCAGAGCATCCTGGAGAAAGGAAAGGATCCTGGAAAACCTGTCCTTATGCCAGGAGAATCCCTGCTCTACATACCAGATGTATGTCCTGCACCCCTTATGATAGATGCGACTATACATTGGCTTATGAGCTAGAACGAGTAACAACATTCTTTCAGAAAAAAACTCTCTTGGCTACGACTAAGCATTCAATTCCACACAGTCAGCCTCAGAGAGTCCAAGTTGTGATTAACACAGGAACCCTGCTCCAGCAGATCCCTGCAACAAGGTCCATGGAGGTGAAGCCCCTAAACTGCGACACAACTCTAGATATAAAACGGAGAAAAGCGTCTCACTGACGCCTGCTCTTGCTAGGATCGACCATGCACCACGAAGAGTGACATGGGCGAAGAGAAGGTTAATTGAAACCTCTAAGGAATGCTAGATGTCTAGCATATTCTGGATGAAAAGGCTGGAACTCCACCTGAGTTCAAACCCACCTTCTACTACAGAAGCGGTGGAGCTAAAACTGACGCCTTGAAAGCCTGATTGGCTTCCCCAACCAACACAAACATTGGAGCAGGGAATGATTGTAGGGGACATCCGAATCTGAAGACTACGCTCATAGAGAGGGTAACTGGCAACAAGCCGACGTGGGCTTCCGCCCACTACCAAACACAAGACCCGCCCCCCCGTTTAGCAGGAGGAACTGTCCTTCTTCAAAAGAAGGTCTCCCCACTGAGAGGTTCCAACTGGTACAAACCCAGAAGACCAATTTCTCCAAGCAGAATGCTCGCTGAGGAACCAAAGGAATAAATCGGAAGGAAACTCCCAACCCACGGACCTCCTTAGGACACTCTCTACCATGGACAAGGAAGCAACAAGGTCAAAACCGCCCAGGAGAACTAAGAGAAAAATTTCTGAGAACAGGGAGATCTGAATGGAACACTGGGTATTGATTTCCCCCACCGGTATTTTATGTAAGTCTGTTAAGACAGAGCAACAACACCATGCCAAAGACACGGCCTCGGCTGTGTCCATCACTCTCCACCCCAGCGTCAACAAAGACCAGAAGGGGGCTGGAGGGCATAACCCGATAGTAAATTTGCAAGATCTCAGGATTAAAAGAAAGCTGCCACAGCAGGATTCAACGCTAAGCCTTCAGCTTGCTAGGCAGGGTAGATAAAAATCCCTGTCCCTAAGACAAAACAGCATCCAGATCCACCCTGGTGTCGACACCAGCAACTCAGGTCTAGATCCAACTCTGAGGATCGAAAAGACATAAGAAAAACCCAAAAAGTCTATTAGCAGGCGAAGGTAAGAAAGCCAGAAAGGCTGAGACCCGGGAACTACTGTAAATTCTGGAAGCAGGATACTGCCACCATAAAAGAGACAGTTCACACAAAAATTTTCTCCCCTTTAAATTGTTCCCAATGATTTATTTTACCTGCTGAAGTGTTTTAAATTGTTTACGAGTAGCTCCTTTACCCCTATTTTGGCATTTGAAATAGCTGATTTAGCCTGTGGTATCCCAACCTATAAAGTTTCTATACTTGAGTATATTCTATTGAATAGCCTAAGTAAACACAGCCAGCAGAATAGATTACACTCTCAGTGGGGTGCATGATAGTTTCCATTGTTCTCTCTAAGTGTAAGGGTTAATCCTCCAGTCACCTACTAACTCCACCCCTTCTACCTATATCAGCACCAGCACACCTGCAGACAAGTGCTTGGTAATTTGTTTTGCTACTGAATAGCACGCTGTGTATCTGCAGTAACTTTGTTTGTTTCTATCCACCTTTTGGATTACAAATATAGGACGTCCTATTCGACAAATTACACTGAGCCTCAGAAACTTAGGAATCCTCTTCTAAGTTAATATTCCTAAACAAGTAGTAATTCGTAAACTTTGGTGCAGCTCACTAAATCGGATGATCAGCTGTTACACCTCTCTCTCTCTACAGACTGTAGGCACTCATACTACGGAACTTGAATCACCTGGCAATTCCTAGCGCCGCAAAATCTGTGTCGCATCTAAACACTGTTACGCTCTCAGACTAAAGCTTCAAGAATTCAGTGTCACAATACTCACCTCAAAAAACTGAGCAACTCTATAGCTGAAGCGTATTTCAAAGGAGAACAAGCTGCGCTCTCTGCACAGACTCTGGAGCCGACGTCACCGCCTTCACGCAGGCAAGTGCTAACAGGCTGTTCCACACAGTGTACACAGAGATAGGAGCTGCGCTCTCACTGCCTTCAAGCTGACAACTACTGACAGGCAGATTCACTCAGTATACAGTGATAGGAGCTGCGCTCTGAATCTTCTGACTCTCCATTAACCCCTACTGAGCTGGATTGCTTTAGGTTCGCATAACCTGTTTCTACCATAACCTCTTTGTATAGCTTGGTATCCAACATCTTACAATCTTCCTCAATCTCCTATCTCATTTGTTCATACCATCTGACAAATATTCAGACCTGTGTATTAACCACCTATCATAAAATCATTTCCTATCCTGAGTGCACCTGAGCAATAGGTGCGTCCCTTAAAGAAGTGAAACAAGCACCACTATTCCAAAACAATTCTGCAGCTGAGGTCTACGAATCCAGTTCCATCCTCACACTAAGTATTGAGCTTTGGTTTTCTAGACAAATATAAGATAAGGAAGCAAGTCTGTGTACAAACAAAAGTGATAACATAATGCGATCTGATATTACCTGAAGCTAAAACCCATTGTAATAGGCTGAGGTTTAAAAGCACAAAACCAGCTACTTCATATACACAAATAAACCAAAAAATGCAATTTCTCATAAATGTTATACTCTGCAGCTGGTATAACAAGTCATTGAAAATACATTCATATAAAAACAATTTTACAGTGTACTGTCCCTTTAAAAGCCCAGATCCCAAGAAGGATCAGAATGAGGTTTACTGTAAGATACGATTCCTAAGAACCGAATTTGCACAAAAAGGATAAAACAGGAAAGACATCCTTCTTCCGACAAAGGAAGGGAGAACCTTACATTCTCGAGCGAAAAGAAGAAGAACTAATAAGCTCTGCTTCAATATCATAGAAACCAATTAGGACAGGGAGACCCTCCCCCTAATAGAGCATGCATCAACAGTGGAAGAAAATATTACTGCAGTGTGAAAGATACTCGACCATCAAGTCGATGGTATCAAAAATCCTATGTGATGGAAAAAAAAAATCTTTCTAAGAGTTTCCAAAACAATCCAGAGCTCAAAAAAAAAAAAAAAAAAAAATATTCCGGAAGGAAATAGCAAAGAAAACAAAAAAAGGCAAGCGCCCACAAGTGATAAGCTGAAAAGGAGTGTGTAAACAATACAGGTCCTGCCTGTCATACGACACAAGCCCCCATAGAGCTCGAAACTGGGATTCTAAATAAACGATAAAACAAAAAGTGAAACAAGACGACACAGAACATCACTATCCTCCACACATCTTAGTTAAGATCGTTATCTGATTTAGAGGACTGAGATTCAACTGACGGAGCAGTACTGGAAACATCTAACATTGCCAAAACCTCTTTCAGAAGTAAACGCAGGTGTGACAATCTAAATCTAAATGCTAAGCCCTCCACAGTCGGAGGACCCAAGTCAATGGACTCCGACCCTGGAGGTTCTCCCTCTGAAGCCTCAGAGGGAACCGTATCCCCAGAGGACTGATCAGACACAATCGTTATTTTACACGAATGTCCTTGGAGAGGAGAGACCGGATTAACCCTTCGCTTGCTCGTAGCAGAAATAGGTAACCTTGCTAAGGCCATAGAGATGGCCATGCGGAACTGCGTAGTAACCTCTGGTGAAAACAAACCCCATACAGGCAAAGAAGGATCGGAACTCGGGAAAACTGCATATGTAGGAACAGAATCTAAGGAACACACCTCAGTGGACGAAGAGTCCTCAGAGGCGGATGGCTCAGTGGTCTCTAACATCTCAACATTGGTTGATGAGAACACTCTACTGCGGCATACAGAACATAATTGAGAGGGCTGGATTACCCGGGCCTCCTCACAATATAAACAGGTATCAAATTCTGTATTGGAGGGATCCCCCTCTAAATTGTCAGAATCCTCCATAACTCGTCTATATCAAAATTATAGAAAGGAAAAACAACTGGCACCTTATACCAATGGCTGGGGCACTCACCACCTCCTATGACCCAGACAGATAGAGAAGATGCTCCTTTCAACAGACACCCGGTCAGGAATCAGAAGCAGTTAAAAGAACGGGACCATTCCCGGTCACATGGTGCTCATGCAGGACCTGCCCCTGCAAAAGAAAGTGTGCAAGCCTAACATAAAGAAACTGCGCAGCTCTCAAAATGAAAATAACCTGTATGTTCCGTATCAGCCTAAGAGCCCAAACGTTCTTACACATAAAAAGTCAAAATCACAAAACAAATATGATTAAAAAAAAAAACACTGTTCAATAATCCCTCTCAGGAGATATTAACCCTTGATTCCATAAAGATAAAGGAGTCCCACTGAGACCCTGTATTCTATCGTTAACATGTGTGTAAAATAATGAAACGATCTTACCGGAATCTATGCCGTGAACAGTGACACAGTCCTTCAAGTTTGACAGATTGTAGCAGTGCTTCTGACATGGACTTGAGTGAAAAAAAGCAGGTAGTGAAACTCGTCAACACTGAGCTGTTAATAGGAGTCTGAATGGGTTTGCAGAAAGACTCTCCCTGCATCTCCAGACTCTAACCTTCATCAATGCTCTCACTGAGAGGCTGATAAGTCTACTTAAAACTCCAGTCCCATCTCGAAAGACAGATACCCTTCCTAAGAAACTACTCCGAAATCTTCTGACACTTCTCTGCCAACCTCCTGTGACGAAAGGCAAAGAATGACTGAGGGATGAGGGAAGTGGGGGAGGTATTTAAGCCTTTTGGCTTGGGGTGTCTTTGCCTCCTCCTGGTGGCCAGGTTCTGTATTTCCCACAAGTAAGGAATGAAGCTGTGGACTCTCCTCATATTAAGTAGGAAAACATAATTTATGTAAGAACTTACCTGATAAATTCATTTCTCATATTAGCAAGAGTCCATGATCTAGTGACATATGGGATATACATTCCTACCAGGAGGGGCAAAGTTTCCCAAACCTCAAAATGCCTATAAATACACCCCTCACCACACCCACAAATCAGTTTAATGAATAGCCAAGAAGTGGGGTGATAAGAAAAAAATGCGAAAGCATAAAAAATAAGGAATTGGAATAATTGTGCTTTATACAAAAAAATCATAACCACCACAAAAAAGGGTGGGCCTCATGGACTCTTGCTAATATGAAAGAAATGAATTTATCAGGTAAGTTCTTACATAAATTATGTTTTCTTTCATGTAATTAGCAAGAGTCCATGAGCTAGTGACGTATGGGATAATGACTACCCAAGATGTGGATCTTTCCACGCAAGAGTCACTAGAGAGGGAGGGATAAAATAAAATAAAATAATCCGCACCCAAAATAAAGTTTAAATTTTATAATGAAAATAACTGAAATTATAAGCAGAAGATTCAAACTGAAACAGCTGCCTGAAGTACTTTTCTACCAAAAACAGCTTCAGAAGAAGAAAACACATCAAAATGGTAGAATTTAGTAAAAGTATGCAAAGAAGACCAAGTTGCTGCTTTGCAAATCTGATCAACCGAAGCTTCATTCCTAAACGCCCAGGAAGTAGAAACTGACCTAGTAGAATGAGCTGTAATCCTTTGAGGCGGAGTTTTACCCGACTCGACATAAGCATGATGAATTAAAGATTTCAACCAAGATGCTAAAGAAATGGCAGAGGCCTTCTGACCTTTCCTAGAACCGGAAAAGATAACAAATAGACTAGAAGTCTTTCGGAAATTCTTAGTAGCTTCAACATAATATTTCAAAGCTCTAACTACATCCAAAGAATGCAATGATCTCTCCTTAGAATTCTTAGGATTAGGACACAAAGAAGGAACCACAATTTCTCTACTAATGTTGTTAGAATTCACAACCTTAGGTAAAAATTTAAAAGAAGTTCGCAACACCGCCTTATCCTGATGAAAAATAAGAAAAGGAGACTCACAAGAAAGAGCAGATAATTCAGAAACTCGTCTGGCAGAAGAGATGGCCAAAAGGAACAAAACTTTCCAAGAAAGTAATTTGATGTCCAACGAATGCATAGGTTCAAATGGAGGAGCTTGAAGAGCCCCCAGAACCAAATTCAAACTCCAAGGAGGAGAAATTGACTTAATGACAGGTTTTATACGAACCAAAGCTTGTACAAAACAAAGAATATCAGGAAGATTAGCAATCTTTCTGTGAAAAAGAACAGAAAGAGCAGAGATTTGTCCTTTCAAGGAACTTGCAGACAAACCTTTATCCAAACCATCCTGAAGAAACTGTAAAATTCTCGGAATTCTAAAAGAATGCCAGGAAAAATGATGAGAAAGACACCAAGAAATATAAGTCTTCCAGACTCTATAATATATCTACCTAGATACAGATTTACGAGCCTGTAACATAGTATTAATCACATAGTCAGAGAAACCTCTTTGACTAAGAATCAAGCGTTCAATCTCCATACCTTTAAATTTAAGGATTTGAGATCCTGATGGAAAAAAGGACCTTGCGACAAAAGGTCTGGTCTTAACTGAAGAGTCCACGGTTGGCAAGAGGCCATCCGGACAAGATCCGCATACCAAAACCTGTGAGGCCATGCTGGAGCTACCAGCAGAACAAACGAGCATTCCTTCAGAATCTTGGAGATTACTCTTGGAAGAAGAACTAGAGGCGGAAAGATATAGGCAGGATGATACTTCCAAGGAAGTGACAATGCATCCACTGCTTCCGCTTGAGGATCCCTGGATCTGGACAGATACCTGGGAAGTTTCTTGTTTAGATGAGAGGCCATCAGATCTATTTCTGGAAGTCCCCACATTTGAACAATCTGAAGGAATACCTCTGGGTGAAGAGACCATTCGCCCGGATGTAACGTTTGGCGGCTGAGATAATCCGCTTCCCAATTGTCTATACCTGGGATATGAACCGCAGAAACTAGACAGGAGCTGGATTCCGCCCATACCAGAATTCGAGCTACTTCCTTCATAGCCAGAGGACTGTGAGTCCCTCCTTGATGATTGATGTATGCCACAGTTGTGACATTGTCTGTCTGAAAACAAATGAACGATTCTCTCTTTAGAAGAGGCCATGACTGAAGAGCTCTGAGAAAACAAATGAACGATTCTCTCTTTAGAAGAGGCCATGACTGAAGAGCTCTGAAAATTGCACGGAGTTCCAAAATATTGATCGGTAATCTCACCTCCTGAGATTCCCAAACCCCTTGTGCTGTCAGAGACCCCCAAACAGCTCCCCAACCTGTCAGACTTGCATCTGTTGAAATTACAGTCCAGGTCGGAAGAACAAAAGAAGCCCCCTGAACTAAACGATAGTGATCTGTCCACCACATCAGAGAGTGTCGTACAATCGGTGTTAAAGATATTAATTGAGATATCTTTGTGTAATCCCTGCACCACTGGTTCAGCATACAGAGCTGAAGAGGTCGCATGTGAAAACGAGCAAAGGGGATCGCGTCCGATGCTGCAGTCATAAGACCTAGAATTTCCATACATAAAGCTACCGAAGGGAATGATTGTGACTGAAGGTTTCGACAAGCTGATATCAATTTTAGACGTCTCTTGTCTGTCAAAGACAGAGTCATGGACACTGAATCTATCTGGAAACCTAAAAAGGTTACCCTTGTCTGAGGAATCAATGAACTTTTTGGTAAATTGATCCTCCAACCATGATCTTGAAGAAACAACACAAGTCGATTCGTATGAGATTCTGCTAAATGTGAAGACTGAGCAAGTACCAAGATATCGTCCAAATAAGGAAATACCACAATACCCTGTTCTCTGATTACAGACAGAAGGGCACCGAGAACCTTTGTAAAAATTCTTGGGAGCTGTAGCTAGAGTAGAGACAGCCCCATCAACCTTAGGGATTTTGTCCCAAAATTCTAATCTGTCAGATGGCACAGGATATAATAATTGCTTAAAACGTTTAGAAGGAGTAAAAGAATTACCCAAATTATTCCATTCCCTGAAAATTATTTCAGAAATAGCACCAGGGACAGGAAACACTTCTGGAATAACTACAGGAGATTTAAAAACCTTATCTAAACGTTTAGATTTAGTATCAAGAGGACTAGAATCCTCAATTTCTAATGCAATTAGGACTTCTTTAAGTAAAGAACTAATAAATTCCATTTTAAATAAATATGAAGATTTATCAGCATCAACCTCTGAGACAGAATCCTCTGAATCAGAGGAACCAATATCAGTATCAGAATGATGATGTTCATTTAAAAATTCATCTGAAAAATGAGAAGTTTTAAAAGACTTTTTACGTTTACTAGAAGGCGGAATAACAGACATAGCCTTCTTAATGGATTTAGAAACAAAATCTCTTATGTTATCAGGAACACTCTGAGTATTAAATGTTGACGGAACAGCAACAGGTAATGTAACAGTACTAAAGGAAATATTATCTGCATTAGCAAGTTTGTCATGACAAACAGTACAAACAACAGCTGGAGGAACAGATACCAAAAGTTTACAGCAGATACACTTAGCTTTGGTAGCTCCAGCACCAGGCAGCGATTTTCCAGAAGTATCTTCTGACTCAGCTTCAACGTGGGACATCTTGCAATATGTAATAGAAAAAAACAACATATAAAGCAAAATTGATCAAATTCCTTAAATGACAGTTTCAGGAATGGGAAAAAAATGCCAGTGAACAAGCTTCTAGCAACCAGAAGCACAAAATAATGAGACTTAAATAATGTGGAGACAATAATGACGCCCATATTTTTTTAGCGCCAAAAAAGACGCCCACATTATTTGGCGCCTAAATGCTTTTGGCGCCAAAAATGACACCACATCCGGAACGCCGACACCTTTGGCGCAAAAAAACGTCAAAAATGACGCAACTTCCGGCGACACGTATGACGCCGGAAACAGAAAAAAAAATTTGCGCCAAAAAAGTCCGCGCCAAGAATGACGCAATAAAATGAAGCATTTTCAGCCCCCGCGAGCCTAACAGCCCACAGGGAAAAGTCAAATTTTTAAGGTAAGAAAAAATGATTTATTCATATGCATTATCCCAAATATGAAACTGACTGTCTGAAATAAGGAACGTTGAACATCCTGAGGCAAGGCAAATAAATGTTTGAATACATATTTTTAGAACTTTATATAAAAGTGCCCAACCATAGCTTAGAGTGTCACAGAAAATAAGACTTACTTACCCCAGGACACTCATCTACATGTAGTAGAAAGCCAAACCAGTACTGAAACGAGAATCAGTAGAGGAAATGGTATATATAAGAGTATATCGTCGATCTGAAAAGGGAGGTAAGAGATGAATCTCTACGACCGATAACAGAGAACCTATGAAATAGACCCCGTAGAAGGAGATCACTGCATTCAAATAGGCAATACTCTCCTCACATCCCTCTGACATTCACTGCACGCTGAGAGGAAAACCGGGCTCCAACCTGCTGCGGAGCGCATATCAACGTAGAATCTAGCACAAACTTACTTCACCACCTCCATAGGAGGCAAAGTTTGTAAAACTGATTTGTGGGTGTGGTGAGGGGTGTATTTATAGGCATTTTGAGGTTTGGGAAACTTTGCCCCTCCTGGTAGGAATGTATATCCCATACGTCACTAGCTCATGGACTCTTGCTAATTACATGAAAGAAATTGTGAATTTTTGTCCACAGAAATAACATGCCCCTTCTTCACAGCAAAAATGTTATAAAACAAACATACAGAGTTGAGAGATAGACCTTAAAGGGACATAACCAAGAAAGAAAATTGGGTTTCCGATAGAGCATACAATTTTCAAATTTACTTCTATAAAATTTGCCTCATTCTCTTGGTATCCTTCGTTTAAAGGGACACTCAAGTCAAAATAAACTTTTATGATTTAGAAAGAGAAAGCAGTTTCAAGACACTTTCTAATTTACTTCCATTATCAAATTTTCAGTCTTTTAATATTCACACTTTCAGGGGAACAAGATCCTACTGAGTATGTGCACAAGTTCACAGGGTATACGTGTACTAGTCTGATTAGCTGATGTCTGTAGGGGGCTGGATAATGGAAGAAAAAATAAATTTGTCAGATTTGGAGAGCAATGCTCTACTGGGGCCTGGATGAGCACATTGGGAAAGACAGTGACAAGAAGCTAGCTCACAGTAGTGCATTGCTTCTGAGTCTACCTAGGAATACTTTTCAACAATGGATACCAAGAGAACGAAGCAGATAAGAGAAGTAAATTGGAAAATTGATTAAATTGCATGTTTTTCTGAGATATGAAAGTTTAATTTTACTTTACTGTCCCTTTAATGCCATTGCTCCCCTGCAAATCTATGTACACAGAATCAACCCTTCACTAAGTTTCAAGAAGATTGTTTGGGGTACAATAGATCTGTACAGGAACCTGAGTGTGAGGAGGGGGGCAAGTATTAAAAATTAATTATAAATAATGTTATTGTTTTAGTTAAATAAAACTGTTTAAATTCAGACTTCCGGAGAAGGAGCTAAGCGCAAGTCATTAGGCGGAAGATTCGCGCCTGGTGCCCATGTGACGTGGGCTTGTGTGCGGCAGAGCAAGGCATCTGTTCCTTGAAGCTTAACTGGCACGAGGTAACTGTGCCCTCCGCTACATCCACCTGCGGTCAAGGAGGTACCAAAAGCGCAGACAAAGCAGCGGCCTCAAAATAATTATATTGGAAACCTACTCTGCAGTATCTCGGATAATCCCCCCTCCCACCGGTGCTGCGTGAGTGGGGGGTCGATAATCCGATCTCCTTGGTATTATCGGAGTGATCCTCTTTCTCCCGGCAACCCTAATATCTGCTTGAATCTCAGCTGGAAGGGAGAATGACCACAGCCTGACCCGTTACGGGAGCTTTACTTGCTTTTTGCTGCATGGTATTCTGGTCCATCAGTGGCCTGCACCCTGGAACCCTCTTTTAGCCACGATGAGACCGGATCACTGCGGGCACCCAGGGACTCTTCCTCCTGCAGGGGCAAGCAGCTGCAACTACATCGGTTGACATCACAGAGGGATAAACAGCAAGTATTATTTTAAGACTCTCCTCCTGAAATTTGTTGATATAAACGGTTTTTTTTTGCAAACAGTTATTCTCACACTCGTACCACATAAACTGCTGTCTTTAACTCTGCTTGCTTCTTGTCTCTGCATAAGCTAACACTGACTGCTCTACAAGTGTTGCTTAACATTACTTTGAATGCTAAACCACTAGGTTGGTCTAACATCTAACCCTGTTTAGAGGGCTAAACTTTATGGACTGCCTACTAACTTGCTACAGTACAGATCTGCTTCAGTCAGTGTTAAAATCATTACTGAATATCGCTTGCCGACTGAGCAATAGTCTGTTCACATAAACAGGCAACCTGACCAAATTCTAAAGTTTATACTTTTTTGCTAATTATTTTAGAAGATAAATTATCCTCTGCTACGTTTTCTTAAAATCAAGAGATATTTTGCAGTTTTTAACTCTTTAATCTATTCTGGAGTTGATGATACAAATTTGTCATACTCCAGAAATTATAACTACAACTTGTTTAAACACACATATTGCTAGTAACCAGGCACAAACTAAGGGCTAGATTTATTAAAGCTGAGGCATACAGGGGTGCATATACGCACCCCTGTACACCTCAGCTCGCCTGTGGCGGGGCGAAAATACCCGCAGGTATTCGGCATTGCACACGAGCGCAATTTTGCGCTCGCGTGCAATCCCGCCCCCTGCCCGCGCACAGCCAATCACGCGCGGGCAGGAGCTGTCAATCTCCTCGGTCTGACTAGACCGAGGAGATTGAATTTCACCAGATTAGAGGTGGCGAAGAGGCTCAGGAAGCAGCGGTCTGGTGACCGCTGCTTGATAAATGACGGCGAGCAAGTTCTTTAGAGAACTTGCTGCCATAGAGGCTTAATAAATCTAGCCCTTAGTTGACTATATTGCAGATATCTTTTTCTCTGACATCTGGATTCATATCTCTTAAACAAATTGACCTCTATAACTCTGCATTATTTGGATGATGACTCTGAAATTTGTATTTGGCTACTTATACTTTAGATTCTAAGGACCCCAAAAGCATTTGCTGCTGAGATCTGACTACACTAGGATTCTGGTTTTCCTCACTGGTTATACTTAAAGACAGTGTAATTTATTTTTTCCAACTGACAACCACAGCGGCCACAGACAGGAATTTGTGTAGACTAACCACCACATTCTTACTTATAATTTATTGTATTATATGCAATTGTTAATTGTACAGGCCCCTGTACGGGCATTCGTCTAGGCTTATTAACACATTTTCAGGTATCTCTAACGTGTATTTGTGGGAGTTTTAATTTTGCTTATAAAGGTATATTCTAGTCCTTTTGAGATATCTCATCTGATGAAAATTTAATAACATACTTTTCTGTATACTCTGCTGTGTCTTTGGCACAAATTATGTGAAATATGCTATGTTTATATCCAGGTTTTGGCCTACCATGAAATATACATTCTAATAAGATTTCTCTCAAGAATATAATACAGCTCCCTATTTTGTTGCTTGGAGCAAATTATCCTATAACACTGCCTATTTTAGATAGGTACCGTATAATTTTCTTGTTGTTTTTTTCTAGACAAATTTGATGTTTAACAACTCTAATATGTTAAAAGGGTGTTAAATTATTTTTTCCAACACTAATAACTTCTAGAACCAAGTAAGTGCCCCTTGTGGAAATTAGGAAATAATCCACCGATAATCCCAGTTCCTTAAGTAAATATTTAGGTCTTTCAGTCACACGTTTATTCAACCAACTACTGTGATACTTTGTAATCTGATTTTCCTCCTTGTATGTTTCTGTAAGGCACATAGCTGGTCTTAGACACATTAAATTAATTACAGAGTATTTTTTTCTTTTTCTTTTTTCCCCTCACACCCATGTGACCTCCTCACTCTTTCACCTCCCCTTCCTCTCCCCCACTCCCCCCTTTATTTTCTCTTTCTCTTCACGAATATTAATAAAATCACTTCCTTTTTTTTCCAATCACATTATATGGATACATTTATTAAATCACCCACTTACCCTAAAACCACTTCTCCGGCTATGGCCGGTAAACCAAGAGAGAGGAAAAACAAAAACACTTTAGAGACTTCTGCAGAAATACACTCTCCAAACATCAATCCCATAAAATTTATTGAACATACTGATATGCAAGTTCTGGTTGAGAGCATCGTGAGTGCACTGACACCTAAATTTGACATTCTTAAATCAGAAGTTAAACAGGATATATTGTTAACTAATGAAGTTAGACAATTTTCTAACACACTTCAAGAGGCAGAACAGAGAATATCAGATCTAGAGGACTCTAATGAGTCACTCAAATCCAAGCTAGAAACCAATAGTTTCACTCTTTTAAAAATGCAGCTCAAAATAGAAGAATTAATCCAGAATGAACAACATTAGGATAGTTGGACTTCCAGAGAATAAACAATATGAGGATATGATAGAATTTATGTCAGTAACATTAGTACAGCTTTTAGGTATCCCCTCCTCACATCCCCCCCATTATAGTAGAGCGTGCACATAGAATTGTGAGACTATCAACTAATGGCAACAGGGAACCGAGAGCAAAAAATCTGGGCAGATAAGGGAATGGTATAAGTGTACAGAGAATGAAGTATTTTTCTTTTTGTATGTTTCAATGATTGGTGCTTCCTTGAATTTAGTAGGGGGGGGGGGTTTCCCACCTTTTTGTGTATATAACAAGTTTCTTGTGTTTGGCTTTGTGGGGGTGGGGTTTTTGTTTCCCCCCCCCCCATATATATATATATATATATATATATATATATATATATTAGGTTAGGATATGAATAACTACAATACCCTGAACATAGGGTCATGGAACATAGGGGGTATTACATCTCCCATTAAACAGAAGGCAGTTCTTGCACACCATAAAAAAATTAAATAGTGACATAGCCTTCTTACAAGAAACACATTTGGATTTAGCAGAAGTCGCTAAACTAAAAGCCTCCTGGATTGGAGAGGTTATTGCCACCCCTTGTGTCCGCAGAAAGAGGGGGGTGGCTATACTAATAGGGAAGACTATTAATCACCAGATATTATATGTATATTCTGACAGATATCTTCTCTTGAAATTAAATAAACCAACATCTTTATTTATACATTCTGTAATATTTATGCCCCAAATTCCTTCAGTCCAGATTTTTGGGACTCTGTCCATTTGAGGATAATGCAATGTACTGAGGGTTATCTTATAATAGGAGGAGATTTTAACATGGCCCCCCAATACCCCCTAGACAGACACAGGAAAAAAGGCACTCCAACTAAAAGAGATGACCTAGAAACCAAATTGTTCAAAAAGATTTTTCAAAACCTGGCAGTTAGGAACATATGGAGGGCACAGAATCCAGATATTAAAGAATCTACGTGCTTGTCGAAAGCACATAAAATGCTCTCCAGAATTGATTTATTCTTGGTGGATGATAAAACAGCCATCTTACAAATTAAAGCCTACATATATTTTATTTGCCTCTCAGACCATGCTCCAATCTCTCTCCAAGTTATTATTTTCATCCGTAGTTCAACATCCATGCAGTTTTTTCCCCAAAAAAATTCTATTTGCCGACATAAAATTAAAAAATTTCTTAAAAGGAAGTTTGATGGGACTTCCGGTGGGCGGGCTCCGGGATAGGCAGCAGAACAGCAGAGCTCCGCATCAACGGGCTTCTATTTGCCCAAAAAGCTGTATTTAGTAGCTCAAACTTGGCTAATTTTGCCCTTCGCATACTCCACAGCCTCCCCGGAGCCCCAAGAAAAAATCCTAGGCAGGTCTCGCTGCCCGGAGCAGAGGGGTTGCCCGTAGGTGATTGCCCTCTGTACTTTTTCACAGGAGTGACTCCAGCTCCCCCACCGAAGACCCCTATTCTACTTTCCGGAAGAAAGGAGGCATCTCCACCAGATGACCACACACTGAGACACTCACGGAGGTCAACCCGGCTCCCGCTCACTATCCCCGGCAGTTTTGGACTGCGCGGGTCTGCTGTGAGGAACTGCGCCACAGTCACGGCCGACGCCATCTTGGGCCCACGTGGCTCACCCTCCTCCTGGCTAGGAGCAGCAGAAAAAGTACAAGGTGAGATCAAGTACCACGCATACATCACCCGACGACTGACACCAGGATACCTGCTTTAAGGGTCTACTAAACAAATGACCACGCTCCCTGCCACTACTGGCCAATACCCGTATGCCTGCTCCAGGCACCGGCTCACTTACCAGGGAGAGTCCTTTCACCTAGGAAAGGTTTAAGGGTGCGGGTGACTTTCGGCCACGCTGGGTGAGATTCCACGCAAGCAGCGAACTCCTGCTACACCGGGTAAGATTTCCACCTGATCCCCCACACGAACTCTCTTTGTCCACGCCATTACTTGGCCGTTGCTACTGGCTTCATCACCACACTTTCGAAGCACTAGCCTGGGCCTGCCTGATGCTCCCTCTGAATATTTGAATTGGGCCTTTTCTTACTTCTCACAGAGGTGCCCACCCCGGTATTTACCTGGCCTGTAGGGGTCAGACCCTTACTGGAGGCCTTTACTGTCCCCACACCAGAGTCTAGCAGGCCACCTTACTACGGACCTTGGGAAAACCAATTGTTTAAAGTGTTCCCTCTCCCAGTGACTGTCCATCTTCTCACAACCCTGCACCATAGAAAGGACAGTAAAAGGCACAAAAAAAAAAGAGGGGGAGAAGAAAGGGAGAAAAAGATCGGAGAAGGAAAGCGGACACTCTGTTTTCCAAGATCCCTGGAGAGGGGAACCAAGCCACAATATACCTGTACTTTTTGACTCCCAGAGGACAGAAATTTCACAGGACCCTATACAGGGGTCACTCTCCCATAACCACAGGGTCAATTGCATTGTACTGTTTGCATTGTAATGTATGTTATATAATTACTATCAGCCTTTTCTTCTCTTTTTCTGCCTTTATTCACAGTTTGGCTCTTAGCTCACTCTGGGACTCTATTCTCTTATAAAGAGATTGCAGACTGGGATGGGAAGGTAAAAATTTCATGTTCTAACTGTTGGCAGACCCTTGCATTATTTAATCTGCTGTATATGGTTATGCTCATTGATGGTTAATGTAACACCTACTGTGCCTATTTCATCTTGTATTGCTGTCTTTGCAAGTTACTCCTCCCACCGTACTCAGTTAACACAGCATATATCTGGCTTTTCAGCACTACACCTTCCACCCTGCCAGTCCTCAGGTATATGGATAAATTTTTAACTAACACCCCAATGGCGAGTCGCAGTAAAGCCAATGACCGCCGCCATAGAGCTGCTAGTGATTTAACCACTCAGGGCCACAGTTCTGAAACCCTGCTAGAAGGGGAACAGATGGAAACACACCCTATTGTAAAGCAAATCACCCTACTTTTTATGCCTAAAATTGACAACCTACAAAGGGGTGTAGACACCCTGGCGGGCGAAGTCAAATTGTTTTCAACCAGATTGGGGGAGGCGGAGGGTAGAATATCTGATTTAGAAGATTCCAATATTAATACATCAAGTAGAATCGCCCACTTAGAGAAACAAAACACATCCCTCCAGCTGAAAATAGACGATCTAGAAAATAGATCGAGACGCAATAATATGCGTCTCCTTGGTCTCCCAGAATCCATTAAACAACAGGAACTGATTTATTTTATAGAAAACACTTTACCATCACTGCTGAATGTATCTATTAAGGACCTTGCTGGAGGGGTGGAGAGGGCACACAGAGTAGGGCCGGATAGACCCAGTCAGAATTTGGAACAACCCCGCCCCATAATGATCAAATTCTTGCATTTTCAAACAAAAACTGCCATATTGAGAGCGTACAGAAAAGTAGGCGAGCTGATGTTTGAAAACTCAAGACTATTGTTGTTCCAGGACTTCTCTGCGGACCTAATGAAACGCCGCAGGGAATTCTCACCCTTATGCTCACAGCTTCACAAGGAGGGAAAACAGGCCTTCCTACTGTACCCCGCTAGACTCAAATTGGTCACCTCCAAGGGCTCCAGATTCTTTGACACCCCCTCTGCTGCTCGGGATTTCTTAGACAACTATGAACCCCTAGTGCGCAGCCCCTCACACAGCCCCCAGAGACAACTGAGAGGAGAGGAGGGTTGAATGAGAAATTTAGACGCAGCTAATAGAGGTCTAATTTTGTCTATTGTTTCAAACTTAAATTGCAATAATGGTTAATTGGACATGGATATTGACTTTGTCTCAGTTAATCACACTACTGCAGGGACTCTCCTTGGAGAGGAGCCAGGTATATGGCCCGCTCCCAGATACAGGGTCCACACTCGGGACAGTCCCGTTGGACTGTCCTGGCTGTGACTCCACGAGGTTATGTTACAAATGTTTTGAGATTTTAGTTGAGGCAGCTTCTTTTTGGCTGCTACCTTTTCTAGGCGCACATGTTGGAAAAAATGTCTGTCATGATATGTTAGCAATCACTGATCTTATTATAAAAACTGTATTAGAACGGGTTCTGATGACAAATCTGATTTTCTTTACAGCGCCATTGTTTATAATGTCTGTTCAAAGAGGTCTGGCTGGGGCCCGACATGGTGAAAGGCTGAACCGGGAGCCTCTTCCCACGTCACAAAGGTTTGGGAATTTTTTTTTTTTTCTCTTTCTTTCCTCTCCTCCCCCTCTTCTCAATTTCACTATCCTCTCCCTTTCCCCCTCTTGCCTATTTACCTTGTATCTGCTTGCAACGTCACTTACAACATACCTACCTTAGCTATGACAATATTCATGACACACACACCTCACCCACTAGATAAGATTTAATTTATATTCCTGGAATGTAGGGGGAGTTCATTCCCCTATCAAGAGGAAGTCGATTTTAACCCACCTAAGGAAAAAACGAGCCAAAATTGTATTTCTACAGGAGACCCATCTCTCAGACCTAGAACATAATAAATTACAGACTGGCTGGGTGGGAAGAGTTGAATTTGTCTCCTACAAATCAGCCAGCAGAGGTCTGGCTATACTCTTCGGTAAGCAGCTGGAATATGAGATTCTGGATGTGCTTAAAGACCCTGAAAGTAGATACCTAATGGTGCAGATTAGAGTCCTAGACAACACATACACCCTATGTAACATTTATGCCCCGAACCAGAGAGACAGAAAGTTTTGGGATTCCATTACGACCCTACTTACGCCCTACTTAGACACGCACATCATCTTAGGTGGAGATTTCAATCTCGCCCCCAACCCCCACTGCGACAGGCTTAGAGACCCAAACAGATGCGCCGCGAGAACCCTGCCTAGGGTTTCAGACAAATTTGAGAGAGAAATCTTCGAGGGTCTGGGAGACGCCTTAGATGTCTCCGACATCTGGCGTCAACTCAACCCCGATGGCAGAGATTTTACCTGTGTTTCCAGGGCAACGCCCTCCATGTCACGCATAGACCTATTTCTAATTTCAAACTCGATGATCTCTCAGGTCATAGATACAAAGATAGGTGAAGTTATTGTCTCTGACCACGCCCCTATAGCACTTTTTCTAGACACCACACCTAGGGTGCCCAACAGGCGTACCCTGCGTTTCCCAAAATACCTGGCAACCTCCCAAGAATTCCAGTCCTACCTAGTTCATTGCTGGGATGACTATAGGATAAACAATATCCAACACCTAAACTCGCCTGAACTTTTCTGGAACACGGCTAAAGCCGTTCTTTCGGGTAACATTATAGCGTTTATGGCCAGCAGAAAAAGGCAATGCACAGAGAAAGTTGCGGGATTGAGAAATAGACTGGCAGAGGCTTACCGTGCATACTGCTCTACCCCCTCCCTCAACACTCACCGCGTTTATACCAGCATCAAACTGGAGTATGATACACTCCTTACATACCAGGCCTCTCAGGCACTCATAAGAACCAAGGGTAAATATTACCGATACGGAGACAAATCGGGAAAACTTTTAGCTGCCCTGGTGAAACTGAACACCTCTTCCAAACAGATCGCGGCGATCAAGGCCGGGGGCAGAGTCCTGAGGGATTCAGGAGCCATCGCAGAGGCCTTTGCCTCCTATTACTCCTCCCTATACGCAAGCGAGCTCCCCACGGGGAGCGAGGCGAGAGACCGCTTCTGGGAGACAATCACTCTCCCAAAACTCTCGGAGGAGCAACTGGCCGCGCTAAATGCCCCCATCACAAGAGACGAAGTGGAAAAAACCATTATGAGCATGTCAATGGGAAAGGCGCCAGGCCCTGATGGCCTACCAATAGAATTTTACCGCCTACTTAAATCGCAAATTTCCCCCACCCTTGTAGATCTGTTCTCGGCCTACTCCGAAGGGGAAAGAACCCCTACCCCGGAATTCCTTTCGGCCTCAATTACATTAATCCACAAGGCGGGAAAAGATAGTCTGCTACCTGAGTCCTATAGGCCGATTTCTTTATTGAATTCGGACTATAAGATTCTTACCAAATTGTTTGCCGAGAGGCTGAAGTTTATTCTGCCCAGCATCATTCACGAGGACCAAACCGGCTTCATGCACGCGCGCTCATCGACGGTCAATGTGCGAAGGGTCCTACAGATTGTCCAACACTTCTGGTCAGGTACCCATACCCACAGGGAGGATAGGCCAGAGGCCTTTCTGGTCTCCCTTGACGCGGAAAAGGCCTTTGACCGGGTGGAGTGGGGTCATCTGTTTCATACCATGGCTCAAGCCAACTTTGCCGGTCCCTTTCTCAACCTTATCAAAAATATCTATCAGACACCAACGGCAAATGTGCTAGTGAATAACACATTCTCTCCCACCCTCCAACTGCATAGGGGTACTAGACAGGGATGCCCTTTGTCGCCCCTTCTTTTTAATTTAGCATTAGAGCCGCTAGCCATCAAACTTCGTCAAACCTTCCCAGGTATAGATGTTGCGGGTACCCCGCAACACCTAGCCCTATATGCGGACGACATGCTCTTATTCGTGCAGGACCCCCAAACTCACCTTCCCAACATTCTGCGAAATTTGACTGAATTTGGCCTCTTCTCCGGCTATAAAGTAAACGTGCAAAAGTCGGAAATCCTCTGGTTGAACCGCACTAGAGACTCAGATACAAGTTACCCCTTCTCGGTAGCTACCCAGGATATTACATATCTGGGTATCAGGATTTCTGCTAACCCCAACAGATTATATGCTAATAATCTGACCCCCATTTGCGCGAAACTCAGAGCCCAGATGAATAGTTGGAGATCTCTCCCACTTTCCTTGTCGGGAAGGGTGGCCCTACTCAAAATGGTGGTCCTCCCGCGACTGCTTTACCCAATGCTCATGCTCCCCTTACTGCTGACCAAACCTGATGTCAAACTCTTGAACTCGGCAGCAAGAGCCTTTATCTGGCAGGGGAAAAAATCAAGGATCTCAAGAGACAAACTCAGCCTCCCCTTTCTCCAGGGAGGATTGGCGCTCCCAGACTTCCGCCTGTACAATTGGGCCGCGCTGATCCGACTGGTGGTGGATTGGCAGGTTGGTACTGGACACTTCTGCCGCTTAAATCTGGAACAAGCGGTGCTGGGTAATGTCTCCTTAGCCTACCTTCCGCACGCGCCTGACACAAAATCCCTCCGATCCCTCGGTCTTAGCATGTTATATAAAGACCCCTTGAAGGCCTGGTTGCTGGCACACAAATATCTGGGCAAAACTTGCCATGCCTCCCCTTATTTGCCGATCAGAGGGAATCCCGACTTTCCAGCAGGTTCTGAGACCCTGCCTTTTCGTATTTGGGAGACGCGGGGAATGTCTTCACTTAAACACCTGTTGGACCCCTTATCAAGAACAAGCAAAACATTTGGTGCCCTACAGAGAGATTACAATATACCCAGAGCACACTTCTATGCCTACTTACAGGTCCGTCACTATATGGGGACTCTGCTCAGAGATAGTACTGATTTTTGGGAGGGTTCTCCCTTCCGCCTCTCCCAGACACTATTCGCCATGGGTAGGTTCTCGCTTTCGGAAATCTACCACACACTTCTGCACCATCGCTCCACCTCCCATCAGTCTTCGATACAGACAGGCTGGGTCAGAGAGGGTGTGAGAGAGGTCTCCTGGATAGAAGTAAGGAATAGCCTGGAAAAAACCAGGAAAACGACTGTCAGCTTCATATAGGGAATCCCAAACACGTTTCCTGCACAGGGCCTACCTCACCCCAAGGGCACTGGCAAAATGGACGCCTTCCTCCCTGAACAAGTGTACTAAATGCGCCTTAGCTAACCCCGGGCTCCTCCATTGCATATGGGAGTGTCCCCCAATTAGACAGTACTGGGGAAAGATTCAATTCTGGCTGAGAAGACAGTTACAGATACAGATTGACTTACTGCCTGAGACCATAATATTCCTGATATGGGATGAGAGACTTCGACAACAAGACTCGACACTAAGCTTGATTATTTTAGTGGCTAGGAAACATCTATTACAACATTGGATTTCAGTCAAGGGCCCCTCCTTTAGAGGTTTTAAAAACCTCCTAAAATCACAACTTTTCATAGAGCAGATGGATGTGAGATCCGATGTTCAAGATAGATTGAGCAGTTTTCTACGCAAATGGCGCAGACTTATACTCACCTTCGAGCTAGAGGTTCAAAGGCTACTCCTTAGACCTTTTAGGGACTCTGTTGCCTTCATGGAGGACACACTTAGAGGAGACTGGGACCACCTTTTCAACTAAAAGCCTATCCTAACCTATACATCTAGTCCCCCTTCACCCCCCTCCTTCCCCTTTTTTTTTTTTTTTTTTCCCCCAGCCAGGCCCCAATATTACGCCGGCCCTGTCACGGCAGGCCTGCATTCATTATATCTGTCTGAGGTTTGATTTTTCTCCACAATTAGCTAGTTAGGGTTATAGTGTTTAGTTAGGTTTATGGTTTTATTTGTTATAAAGAAAAAGGAAAGAAGTAGAGTTTGGGGTTAGGACTTATGCACTACTACCATACTTGTATCGTGATATTTACTGTAATTGAAATCTGAAATGGTATCTTGCTATAGTCAATATTGTGTCGAACTGGGACTCTGTATTACGTACAATGACAATGTATTGAACCTCCTCCTCTTGTTATAATGTAACAACTACAGACTATTTTGTTTTGTATGTGCACTTTGTCCTCCCCAATAAAAATGATATTTTAAAAAAAAAAAGGAAGTTTGATGAATTTTCGCATTTTAATCGAAATTATATAGATAAACCAGATGTATTTTGGGAAACGGCCAAGGCAGTGCTTAGGGTTGAAATCATAGCATATACTACAACAATGCGAAAAAGATATAGGAAAAGAGAACAAGAAGTCTTACATTTTTTAACTAAGTCGTATAATCGATATTTACAAGAAAGGTCAGCAGAAAACTGGGTCACTTATACTAGAGCTAAAAAAGAAAGATACTTCCTTAATTCATAAAGTGACGTAGTCCGAACTAAGATTACAAGCTAAATTTTATAAACATTAAAACAAATCTGGGAAACTATTAGCTGCCCTGGTTAAAAACACCAATAGATCCCCGGTAGTTGAAAGACTACAATGTGAAGGAACATTGGCTACAACCTCAAAAGAGGTGCTGCAAGTTTTTACTAAATATTATAATATATATTCTGCTAAAGAATCCAATTTGCATAGAGATGAATTTTGGGTAAAGATTACAACTCCCACTTTATCTACTGAATTAAGGAACAGTCTACACCTGTGCAAACATAAATTCATACCTTAGATCCATCGTTATAAGTCACAATGCACCCCTTTTTCCCTTACGAGTGATCGACAATATTAAAGATATCTTAATTTGAAAGTTGTTTTTTGACTGTTCGAAATAGCCACTCAGCTCCGCCTAACAACGACATCATTGATTCCGTGATTTTAGTTAGTCCAATAGAAAGTGGATCACTTGAGCACTACGGTGTCAAGCTTTTCTAATTCGCGCATGCGCACTCAAAGTGGGAACCAAAAAACAGGAACCGAATAATCTACACAATTTTCCAGCGTAGTGTATTATTTGAAGGACTGTCAATCTATTGGGTAAGCTAAGTTATAAGGTGCTATCGTATTGTGTATTTCAATGCGATGTAATCTTACAGCCTAATTATTAATTTTACTCCAATCTTATAAAACCTATGATCTTGGACTCAGTCACACGCTACGTACTTCGGGTTAGGTGAGAAAGAAGTTGCGCATGCATATTGGGAGATTATATACGTCATTGTTGTATACGTGCACAAGTGCAAATTTGAAAGAGAAGAGCTGTATAATGTAGGAGCAAAATAATATAAGAGGAGTTTGGCGGCCATTTATACCTGTAAGAATTTATACTTCTTTTATAAATAATTTCTTTATCGATAAAGACTAAAAACGGTTACAGGGGTTAACTAATACTTTCAAGGATAGATCTAATGTATTGGTTAAAGTTTGTACAGGTGTAGACTGTCCCTTTAACTACTAATATGAATGCACCCATCACCGAGATTGAAATTAAAAAAAGCTATTCAAGATTTATCAGTAGATAAAGCACCAGGGCCAGACGCAATACCAAATGAGTTCTACAAAATCTTAGCCTAGAATATTGCCCCATATTTGGAAAAACTTTTCAATTATTTTAATATTGACAAAAAAAAATATCCCCTCTAATTTTAACGCCTCTATCACTACTTTAATTTTGAATCAGGGCAAGAATGCAAAAAAAAAAAATAAGAATCCTATAGACCCATAGCACTTCTCAATTCCGATTATAAATGACTTACTACTATTCTTGCAAGATGTTTACAAATCTTACTACCCAATATTATTCATAAAGACCAGGCAGGATTTATGTATAAAAGAAACTCTTGCTGCTTGAATTAGAGAAATATTTCTAACCATTGATTACCACAATTTTTTAAAAAGGGACTTCCTGGGCAGGAAGAAGAAAAACTGTTTAAATGTATATTATTAAGGCAATAGTTATTTTTCTTAAGTGAAACAAAACTGTTTAAATAGTTATAATTAAGGTAATCATTTTTCTCATTTCAATAAAGTACGGCTGAAATGTTTATCAAATATAAATGATTAACCTATTAAACTGGAGATAGTTAATCTCCCAATAATTTCATTCATTTTAATAATCTATCTATAAAAGGTAGCCCTCAGTTTACGCCGGGGTTAGGTTCCAGAAGGAATGGTTGTAAATCAAAACCGGTGTAAATTGAAACCCAGTTTATAATGTAAGTCAATGGGAAGTGAGGGAGTTAGGTTCCAGGCCCCTCTCAAAATTGTCATAAGTAACACCTAATACATTATTTTTAAAGCTTTGAAATGAAGACTTTAAATGCTAAACAGCATTAGACACAGAATATATAATTAAACTAAGTTAAATGAACAAAAACATCTGCTAAAACTGCATTATAAACCTAATAAAAAAATCACACAACACAGACTTTACTTGCATTTTTTGCAAACAGTTCTTTCTATGCATTCCAATCTGGACGGATTTATAGACAGGAAGATCTTGTTCCTTTGAAAGCTGCTCGATAGCTCAGGTCTAGCTAGCTACACTGATTAATTTCAGCCTGCTTGTGTGCTTGGCTTGCATATCTTTGCTGCAACACAAGCAGACAGCTCCACCTACTGGCTATTTTAATTATTGCACTGCTTCTCAATGCTTTTCAATAACAGTAACATGACTGGAACAAAAAAGGTTGTTATTCTGAAACAGTGCAAATTGAACCGTTGTAAACCGAGGGCCACCTGTATATCTATCTATCTATACAAATCTAATGATATATAACCAAATCAGTAATGGTCTGATATAACTGGAAAAATATAAAAATATTATCTAATTTGCTTTATTCTCTTGGTATCTACTGGGAGCTAGCGGAAAACCAATGACAAGAGGCATACATGTGCAGCCCCTAATTAGCAGCTTCCAAGCCTACCTAGGTATACAATTCAACAAATGATACAAAGAGAACAAAACAAATTAGATAACAGAAATTGGAAAGTTGTTTAAAACTGTATGCTCTATCTAAATCAAAGAAAAATGTGAGGTTCTTCTCCCTTTAAGTTTAATTTTGACTTTACTGTCCTTTTAAGCAGGAAAAAAACAATTTAAACAGTAGAAATCATAAAGCTACATTTCAGATGCAAAAACACTGAATTTTGTACTGAAAATCAAATCATATAATTTTCCGTATTTTAAAATATGTTTCCCTGCCTCTGCTAGTGGGATGAATTAGGGCAATACAAGAGTCTAGCTAAAAGTTCTATCCCAGGTCTAACATTCTCTAAACACCCCCCACCCTTGTAGATAACCTGTTTTATATTGCACATTGAAAGTGAGATTGTGTCAAAATATACAGTATAAAAAACACGTATTACTCTAATGCAGGCTTGACAAAACCAGGTGTAAGGGAGCCATTTGCGCCTTAAAATTAGGAGCTGGCACCCTGGAAAAAAAGAGTCCCCAAGACACCCATGAGTGCCCCACACTTCTCATTAGCCACCAGCCAAAACTAAAACTTTAGCTTGGTACTCCTGAATCTTTTCTAGGTCCTGCAGCTGTAAAATACAAAAAAACAACTTATATTGTGTTAATACATAATATATATATTAGCACTGCAGAATTTCTTGACACTGCACAAATAACTTATAATAATAATAATAAAAAAATAATAAATTTGTGGGGGCGGAGCACGACCATGGAAGCGGATGGTCGCACGTAGGTGAAGCTCCGTGTTTAGCTGCACTAAAACCTGCTTAATTAATGTTTAAGGGATGAGATTTACCTTAAAATTGTCCCAAACATTAATAGAAGGGCAGACACTGCACATAAAAGAACCGATGTAGGATCCACAAGACGGATCGTGACTTTGAAGTTGGCAGTTCGCCCAGGTAAACGCAAGGCCCAAACCAGCCTCCAGCAACTACGCAGTTCACCTGCGATAACACCTCAAGCACACATCCTTGCGGACTTTCTCCTGCGGACACAGAGAAGATCGGAGGTGCTCGCAGGCAACTTGGCAAGTACTAGATGGGAGCAAAAGGAGATGAAACTTTATGCCCTTGTAACAAGACCACGCGGTCCTGAAACGCCATGACACTTTATCAATCTCCTTGCTGCTTAGGATATGAGTCACTAATATCTATCGCCACATAAGATAACCTGGTAGGAAAATCAGATGTCAATAATATTTCTGGTATGGATTTTAAGCTTTAATCTTTGCATGGGGTATGAACATAGTATACTTATGTAATATATAACTGCTGGCTGGTTAACTGTAAGCAGGTTTTGCAAAGGTGCCTTTCTTGGACACATTTGAGTGGAATTGAGGGACGCAATCTCCACTTATAAAAGTAAGTACAGAGAACGATGGCTAGTAGAAAGGGCCCTAAGTCTGACAAACCGACCAAACAACCCTCTACTCAAGTACCCCCAACAAAAGATTATGTCAGCCAATTGAAAGCGGACATTGCTAACTTACCTACAAAAGCTGATTTCAACGTCCTTAAAAAAACATAATCACAACAGAACTATCATCCATGAAAAAGGATATCAGGGACATTGGGAACAGAATAGAATATGTGGAGGAGAATCAGGAAACTAAACACACTCTATTTAACAACGTATCTACCCAAGCTAATGTACAGGGCTCCCAGATTGAGGAGCTACAAGAGAGACTAGAAGACTAGATAACAGAGGGTGCCGTAATAACCTAAGGATAAGAGGTATACCGGAATCTGTGGCTCACGCAGACCTCCATAATTATATACAAAACCTATCCAAACATCTACAGCAAGACCCACAGGCAAAAGAAATGGAACTAGATAGAGCTCACAGAGCACTTCGCCCTTCAACTGCACCAAATGCTCCCCCCAGGGATGTGATCCTGAGGTTCACAGATAAAGAAGCCATATGGAAGGCAGCCCGTACATCCCAATCCATTCGACATCTAGACCACAGCCTCCAGATATTCCTCAACCTGAGCCCCACCACAATCCAAAAACGAAAGGACGTAAGATTTATTACAAAATCCCTCCAGGACCGCAAAATAAAGTACAGGTGGGGTTTTACGTTCTGCCTACATGTCTCCCATGAAGGTCGCACCTTCACATACAGAAATGAACAGGATCTGCAACCTCTGTCGGAGGCTCTTGGTATAACTTTTCAACGTCCTCACCCGACAGATGTTTCTATCAGAGACGAAGCCCCAACCAGACAACGTCGTCCCCAAAGAGACCACCCTTGGGAACTGGATGAAAGTGCTACCCAAATCGAAAAAGAGGAAACCACCCAGGCTGGAACACACTGCGGACATTGACAATGTCACCTGAAATTTCCGATGGACTCCTACATGGGTGAGATAAATCCTGTATTGCTTATTATAAATGTTTGATTTGGTAACCTCATTATAGGTATTCTACATAGCCATATCCTGCGCTTACACACCAGACTGCCTGGACTTCCCGTTAAAATAGTTATGGACTATGACAGTCATATGTTGGATACAACTGCAGGATTAGGGTAAAATTACTTATCAAAATTTGGTTGATAGAATAATTTATGACAGGATGAGCTCTAACACATGCGTTGCTGTCTCCATATTCGTTAACACCGACAGCTATGTCTTATTATGCTTATCATTCCTTCTACAGTGTTCTCTATACTGTTAATTATTTTATGTTATATTATGTTGCATCCATGGGTTGCCTGCGTTGCAACCACCTCTTTTGCTATTAGATTGTTCCTAAAAAAATCAGTTTTCTTAAGATGCCCGTGTTGTCTGAACATTCCCCCCATTGTGAGAATTAGACATGGCACATCCATGTTACGTATATAGTATGGTATTGTTATCTATTATTATGTTAATTGTTGTTGTTTTTTTTTTTTTTTTTAAAGCAGTTTTATTGAAAAAGAAAAGGGTAGGATACATTTTGTTCAATGCCAAGAAATACAAGTACATGCCTTTTCCATAATACATCTTATGTGCTCTTAGTGTACTGCTATTAACATGAATATATCTAAACATGAAAACTAATATAACTTATACAAATTATACAAACTATAACATTAATTTCAAATGACATGATTGCAATACTTGGATATGTGAAAATATAGACCCTATTGATTTAACATCTGAATGCATGGCTCCCTAGAGTAAAAAGTTGTTTTTAACCACTAAGGCACCCTTAAATGAACGGGTGTGTAGTCTTTGGTTTTTACGTGGTCTTCCCACAGTACCTTCATTTGGGTATAAGTATCTAATCTCTTGTTGACTAAATATGTGTATTCTTCAAGGTCTAGAATTAGTTTAAATGTGTGTAGCCACTGTGCTATACTAGGTATGTTCCTGCTCTTCCAGTTCTTGGCCACCCATTGTTTTATGCAATTGCTACCTATAAAAATTAGGTTCCTTTTATCCTTTGGGGTCTTATTTGGGATAATGTTGAATAGCCAGATACGTGGGTCCGGTGGCAAAGCGATTCCCACCATCCCTGACATCTCTTTTGCTATTTCTTCCCATAATTTTGCAATTGGAGGACATGTCCACCAAATATGTGACATTGTCCCTGGGTGTTCCCCGCATCTCCAACAGAGCTCACTACATGAAGGAAATAACTTGCTAATTCTAACAGGCGTAAGATACCACCTCTGGATTATTTTGAGGTTCAGTTCGATTAGTTTGCTGGAGGCGGATACCTTAGTTACTGCTGAGAAAATTTGCTGTCTGTCTTTGTGTGTCAATTCTATTTCTAGTTCTTTCTCCCAGCTATCAATGTAATGAGGAATACTGCTTGAGGCTTGTAATATGGAGTATGTGAGGGAAAGGGTTCTTTTAATGGGAGAGGTTGAGTTACACAATACCTCAAAAGGGGTTAAGGAGCGTAGGAAGTTGTTCCTCTCTTTATGTTTATATAGGTATGAATGACACTGTCTTAGGAAATACCAATTACGAAATATGGGGAGCCCCTCCTCGATCAGTTCTTCACTTGTTCTCAGATGTTGTTCGTTCCCTAAATGTAACATCATGATGGCTCTCGTTTTTTGTGACCTGTTATGCGGCTTTATTAATCCTAATCCTGGCGCAAAATCTATATTGTCTAAGAGAGGAGTTAGTGGGGAGGCCCTGGATGATATGTGTGGATATTCTACTAGTATCCTGTCCCATACTTTAATAGTTTCTAGGATAGGTGCGTTTTGACTAATTTTATTTGACAATGTTGTGCGTCTCTGCCAGCACAGTGTACCTAGATGTCTTTGCTCTGTAAGATCGTGCTCTAATCTCACCCAAGCCTTATATTCGTAATTTGTGGACCAGTCTACTACTCTTTGTAGGAAGACTGCTTGTCTGTATTTTTTAAGATTGGGAACCCCCAGCCCCCCGTCTTTAATACGAACGCACATTAGTTTTCTGTTTATCCTTGCTTTTTTTTTTATCCCAAATAAAGTCGAACATGGCGTTCTGCATTTTAGTCAGAAAGTTTAGGGGTAATGGAATAGGTAGTGTCTGTAATAAGTATAGAATACGGGGTAGGACATTCATTTTTATAGAATTGATTCTGCCCAACCATGTAATATGTTGGGAACGCCACGATGACATGTCAGCTATCAATGACTTCTGTAGGGTTTTATAATTAAGCGCAAACATCTCCTGAATGGATGGTGCTAGCATGATCCCTAAATATTTTAGACTATTTTTTTGTATACGAAACGTGCAAATATCTTGTGTTTGTTCTAATAAGGCCTTATCACATTGTATTGGGAGTAGTTCTGATTTGTTTTTATTAATTAGGAAATTAGATGCCACATGAAATTTGTCAAATTCTTCTAGTAATTGGGGAACCGATTCTAAGGGAGATGTTAAAAAAAACAAGATATCGTCAGCATACAACAGGGCCTTATGCTCGGTCTCTGCTATGTGGAGACCTTTTATCCTAACGTTTGATCTTATTTTAGTCGCTAGGGCCTCTATTACGCATGCGAACAACAAGAGTGACAGTGGGCACCCCTGTCTAGTCCCATTTGAGATATTAAAGGCCCCAGAGAAGATCCCATTCACTCTGACCTTGGCTGTGGGAAGCGTGTATAGGGCCATGATTTTTTAAATAAATGCTTCGCACATCCCAAATTTCCCTAGAACCCTGCGTAAAAAAAAGCCAACTGACGCGGTCGAAAGCTTTCTCCGCGTCAGTGGAGATCACTGCCGTTTGTATTTTCTTGTCTTGCAAGTAATTAATGAGATGTATAGCCCTGACTGTATTATCTTTTGCTTCGCGTGCCTGAATAAAGCCCACTTGATCACCACAAATAAGGGATGGTAATATCATTCCTAATCTATTTGCAAGAATTTTTGAGTAGATTTTTAGGTCGGAGTTCAACAATGAAATTGGTCGGAAATTCTCAGGTCTATCTGGGGGTTTACCTGGTTTTGGGAGCACTGTTATGTATGCCTCTAGGTTATGTGTCGAAAAGGGTGACTTCTCGGTTATGTCATTAAATAGTGTCAACATATGTGGGATCAATGTGTTTCTGAATTTTTTGAAATAGCCGTTGGAGAAGCCATCCGGCCCTGGTGCTTTGTTTGCTGGTAATTGGGCTATTACGTCTTTTATCTCCTTAAAAGTTATCGGGGCTTTCAGGGTGTTGTTTTGATCTGTTGTTAGTTGGGGCAAAGTTACGTTACTCAAGTATTCCTGAATATACCTATTTTGGTCCGTGGGATTTTCTATGTCACCCTTCAAATTGTACAATTGTTCGTAATACGCCCTAAAGGATTCTGCTATTTGGTCTGAGGTATATACTTCCTTATTTTGTCTATTACGAAGGGTGAGAATGTAGTTCCTATTTATTTTGCGTTTTAATTTCCTTGCTAGGATTGGACCGCATTTATTGTCTCCCTCATAGTACTTCTGTCTCAATTTAAATGCACTAATTTTACATTCTTTTCCCAACATTGAGTTAATCGAGGACCTACAGTCGACTATTTTCTGCTGGCTTGTTTGGCCTGGTATGACTGTATACTGATTATTTCTCCCCTTAACACAGATTTATGTGCTTCCCATATGGATCTAATATCCAGTGTGGGATTTGTGTTCGTGTTGATGTCAAAATATTCTCCCATTACTTTTTCTAATTTCTGGAAATAAACCGGGTCCTCTAGTAGGCTCTCATCTAGTCTCCACGAGTATTGTTTGCAAGGTATGTGTGGCCAATTTAGTTCACAACTGACTATTGAATGGTCAGACCATGAGTTCGGAAGAATCTTTAGTCGTGTTACCCTGGATAAATTTGTGACATCTACCATGAAGTAATCAATACGTGAGTGTCTGTGGTGGGGATTAGAATAGAAGGTATATTCTATCCTGTCGGGGTAAGTCACTCTCCAAGCATCGTGTAGGGCAAGGTCTCTCAAATGTGACTTAACCATGTTGATCACTCGGTGTGGTGTGGAGGAAGAGTGATTGGAGTTATCTAAAGTAGGGTTCAAGGTTAAGTTAAAGTCCCCTCCCATTATCACTGCTCCCCTGGCTACCTCTAGGAGTAAGTTAGAAAGTTTTTTAAAGAATATATCTTGCTTTATATTAGGGGCATAAACATTCACCAGAGTGACCATTGAGTTATATAATTTGCCAACTAGAATTAGGTACCTCCCTGATTTGTCTGCATGTTTTTTAATTAGGGTAAAAGGGATACCTCTCTTTATGAGGATACCTACTCCGTTTGTTTTAATGGAATTTGATGCGTAGTACGAGTCCCCAAATTTAAACGCAAAAGTTTTAGGTTCTCTTCCCTTGAGAAAATGTGTCTCCTGTATATAGATCACTTCACCTTTCTTCTGTTTAAGATCCCTTAATGCTAGATTCCTCTTGTATTGGTTGTTAAGTCCCTTGGCATTAGCAGTGAGAAAATGAATGTTATTTGCTGTGGTTGCCATCTCAAATACTAGCTACCTCTCCCTCCCAGACTAGAATTATTGTATTAGATGAATTAAGTTGAGTTGCCTCAGTGTTGGGTGAGTCGCTTCTGTGCCATGGTGCCATAATAAAATACTGTGGGGATTCTGGGCCGAGTCTATCTTTGGTCCTAAAATCAGTGCCTGTGTGTTTGCATCTCAAGCAATTCGACATGTCAAGTCTAAAATAGTAATTTGAATTAAAACTAAAACATAAACAATTACATACACATAAAAGAAAAACAATAAACAAAAACAATAACAAATAACATTGCTCTTTGGAAGGAACTATCCTTCTGAGCATAAACAACGTTAGGGAGTATGTCCAGAGTTGCTCCCTTGTTAGTGTTTTATCACAATGTTTTACTTTCTTGAAGGATTAGTGCAATAGTACAGTTGTAAATAACTTAACAATATAACAGTGTGGGCTTTTGCCCTAGGTAAACTTCGTACTAGAATCCCTGCAAACAAAACAAAAGTCCCGTACATAGTTCACGTTTGTGCTCCAACGGTTTATAGAAAGTCTGAGTTCATCTGGAGCAAATTTGTAAAATGGCATGTATGATTCTATGTTTATTATATATAACTTTATCTTACTGAATAGCAAAAGTTCCTATTTCAGATTAATATACAGAGTAAACAGGAAAGATCTCACCCAGTGCTGGAACCATATCTGTCTGATGTTAAGTCAGGTCTCTGCTTCTATTTCGGGCCCGGCTTCACCACCCGACTCTTTCGTCTTCTTTCTTTTGGACGAGACTTTTGTCCATTTCTGTATGGAGTCCTGCATATTTTGACTTTGTTTGATATTTCTTCTGTCCTCCATTCTCACATCAGATGGATGTGGTTGACGAAAAGTCAGGTTCAGTTCTTCTGTTAAGGTGGGTAGGTCTTGTTCCGTTTTGTAGGTGACTGTGCGCCCTTCGTGTGACACAATCAGGCTAAAAGGGAAGCCCCATCTATATTTTATTCGGTTTTCCTGTAATACTTTAGTTATGAACCTGACCTCTTTTCTTCTTTGTATTGTAGCGGGGCTGAGATCTAGGTAGATCTGAATGTTGTGGTCAACATATTGTATGGTGGGAATAGAGCGTGCAGCCTGCCAAATTTTTTCTTTCTCTGTATAGCGTAGGAACCGTATAATTATGTCCCTTGGCGGTGCGTTTGGAGGGGGTGGAGGTCTTAGGGCTCTGTGTGCTCTGTCCAGTTCAATGTCAGGTATAGCCTGATCCTTAGCTAGGAATTTAAACAGGCCTTGAAGATAGTTATGTATGTCCGGTTGTGCTACTGATTCGGGTATACCCCTTATCCTCAGATTATTACGACGCCCTCTGTTATCTAAATCCTCAATCTTGTCTTGTAAGGATTCCATCTGGGCTTGATGTACATTGGTCTGTGTTGTCACTTCATCAAATAAAGTGTTCATGGTCTCTTGTGTTTCTTCTACACATTCAATCCTCTGCCCCATCTCGTTTAAATTTCTTTTCATGTTTGCTATGTCAGTGGTTATGAGGGCTTTGAGGGCATCAAAATCCGCCTTAGTGGGTAAATTAGCTATGTCAGCTTTTATCTGAGAAGCGCAGGCTTCAGAAATAGCCATGGATGGAGCATTTGGGGCATCCAAACTCACTGAGCCTTGGGATAGTGTTTCTGCCTCGGATTGAGTGTTTGCAGCGCTCTGAAAAAAAGTGCTCACTGAAGCAGGTAGATGGTTTTGACTTTTAAGTGCCTTGTCTCCCTTGTTTTTAGCTTTAGAGGTCATCTCTGGAATACTATTAGGTCAGGGTATAGTATATAAGAAAAGGGCTATAAATGCAGCGTGTTTTGTTATAGATCTTTGTACTTTTAGTGTCTATTATCTCCACCCCCTGTTAGTTAGCTGATATCACTCCAATCTAATGATCTTCCCGCCAGGCCGTTATAGCAATAAAAAGTATTCCCTTTATTTTCTTTACTCCATATTTGTGCTTTATTTCGTTGTCTTTAGCATAGATGTTTCAGCATTTTAATAAGATGTACAGTAGGTGACTCTAGGTATGTGCTCGCACGCCATAGCCGTCAGCCTGGTTTCAAGTTTGTCCTTTCTTATATGTGTCCTGGTTCACCTGCGGCCTAGGCCTTAATGGCGTCGTATAAAATCTACATCTCTCCTCTGTTAGCGGTTAGTGCCGGTTAAGGGAGCGTTTGTCTTAGCGAAGGTAATGTGCCTCCTAATAACGCTTTAGTCTCTTTTGTATGCTGTTATGTTTTAGAGTCGGGTCTTACCCCCTGTATAGTCTCCAAGGCCATATGTCCCAGTCGTTATCCTGCGGTAGCTCCGTAGCGGTTCCCGGTCTGAATCTCACATTGTCCGGTGTCTGGGGGATGTGTATGAGATTAGCGCCTCTTGCCTGTACTGAGGATCCAAAATTTTTAATTAACACCCTCTGTTATGGGCTATTAGGAGCAACTCTGGTGCCGGAGCTTCACACATCAGCGGCCATTCACCCGCACGGCCAGGCTCCGCCCCATGTTAATTGTTGTTTTAAACTTACAGTCAGAAAACTTCAGCACACTGTCAGTACAAGCTCCCCTTGATATCATTTTAACATTCTCATGAGTCTCTCAGCAACCCCGCACAGCCACCTTTTTCTACAGACTTCCCCATAATTTCATTGCATCTTGTACTTCTTCACACCAACACTATCCCAATCTAATGGCCGACCCCAAGATAGAACCCTTAATATTCCTCACAGTCAACACTCAAGGCCTTAACAGCCCACAAAAAAGGAACGTTGCTCTTCGAGATTTTATTTAAAAAAAAAAAGGCAGATATAGTTTTTATCCAAGAAACTCATTTTTTTTAAGAGGGAAAGAGCCGAAGACTTTCACATACAAATTCGGGGTCTCCCACTATGCCTCAAACACAAGTGGTTGGAATCCCCATAAAAAATAATAAACCCTTCCAGTTAATTAAAAAATATACAGATAAATCAGGCAGATACCTGGTGCTAGTGGGTAAACTGTATAACTCAATGGTAAGTATGGTAAACGTATATGCGCCTAACTTGAAGCAGGACACTTTTTTCAAAACCCTCACCAATTTGCTACTTGATGTTGCCAAGGGCACCTTAATAATGGGAGGTGATTTTAACCTCACACTCAACCCGTCTTTAGATAATTTTAACAAGTTATCCTCAGTACCTCACAAAGTAATAAACTCGGTTAAAAACTGCATGAAGATGAACCTTAGGTCTGTTACGGGATGGGAGCAGAGATGGTCACAAACTCACAAACTTAAAGGGACACTCTCCTTCCACTATAACATTTTACTTAACCCCTCTTCTCAACATAAAATCTCAACATATAGCGTGGGAGAGGGAATTAAATTTCACCGCTGACACTGACTCTTGGTATAAAGAACTAATATTCACTAAAAAGCTACTTCACTGTACGACACTGTGGGAACTGCATTATAAGATTACGGTCCGCTGGCACTTAGTCCCCGCCGCTCTTCACAAGATCTACAGCACTCACCCTTTCACGTGTTGGAGGGGCTGCGGCCAATTAGGAACCCAAGCCCACATTTGGTGGTTTTGTCCTAAGATAACACTGGTTTGGACACAGCTCTTTGGCATTTTAAATTCTTTAAACATCACTCCCTCACCTGGTCCACAAACATGTCTTCTTCACTTAGATTTTCCAACACTACCCCCCACTCAAAAATCTCTAATCACCTACATATTTATGTCTGCTAAACTAGAAATAGCGAAAGCGTGGAAACTGTCGACACCCCCCTCCATTACGCAGATTATCGCAACAGTAAACTTCCTTCTAAGAATGGAATCATACTCCTATTCAGTATTAGACAAAATGGACACCAATTATGAGATCTGGACACCCTGGATTAAGTTATTTCCCCCTGAAATTGGGAGATGAACGCCACTATTACCCCCTCCCCCCCCCCTCTTTACCACCTACCTTCCTCCCCCTTCGGATCTAATAAACTATGAGAGATATTGAATTTTAAGTTGTAAAACAGAAAATGAGAAAAGACTGGTTGGAAATGAGATATACTTGTTATACCGGTACCAAGAAACCTAAGATATTAGTCTCACTACTTTCTCCTTCTTATTATTTGTCTAGGTTGCTAAAAGCCTTTAATTATTATATGTTAAATCTTATTTGACAATCCCATTTCCAACTGTTTCATACATATAACCATTGTAACATGATTAGTGGTGTCTTATGCTGACACTTGATTCCCTATGTATGTTGATTTATTGTTTATTGTTTTTATGAGTTATCTCAATAAAAAAT
This sequence comes from Bombina bombina, assembly GCF_027579735.1. Taxonomy (NCBI): domain Eukaryota; kingdom Metazoa; phylum Chordata; class Amphibia; order Anura; family Bombinatoridae; genus Bombina; species Bombina bombina. The sequence goes on along the minus strand of NC_069501.1, from coordinate 781,342,753 downwards.
TATTTAAAAAAAAAAAAAAACTGTATGAAGGACCTGACTGTACATGACGTATGGCGAATGGCGAATATATAACCCTGATATCGCAGATTACACGTTCTACTCCAATCCGCATCACAGATTTTCCCGCATAGACTATTTCATGGTAGACGTAAATAGCTTTTCTAAAGTGAGACATACAGAGATTATATCCAATTCCTGGTCGGATCACTCTATAGTGAAATGCTCTTTTGATTGGCCACACAAACATTCTACCCAGTTTAATTGGAGGCTTGATGACTCCATCCTTACAGACCCCATATATTCCCAACGCATTGAAAAACTGCTATGCGAATATTTTTCCATTAATGCCACCTCGGTTAATGATGTAAGATCTCTTTGGGAAGCGCATAAGACGGACATGTGGGGGGGGGGGGGACTAATCAGCATTAAAGCCCATCAAATCAAACAAAATAACATTGTACTAAATACTACACTAGAGACTCTATCTAAGCTAGAAGATCATCTTAAGAAAACTCAGATACCCGTTTAGCACTGAGCATTACGGAATGTAAAACACAAATTAAGCTTTTAATGGGCAAAGACTGCAAGAAACAAAAATATTTTAAGGGTAATAATAAAAGAGGACCTCTTCTAGCCCGAAAATTAAAGAGAAAAACACATAAGGCATATATCTTAAAAAGGACACTGAATCCAAATTTTTTCTTTTGTGATTCAGATAGAGTATGACATTTTAAGCAACTTTCTAATTTACTCCTATTATCAAATGTTCTTTATTCTCTTGGTATCTTTATTTGAAATGCAAGAATGTAAGTTTAGATGCCGGCCCATTTTTGGTGAACAACCTGGGTTGTCCTTGCTAATTGGTGGATAAATTCATCCACCAATAAAAAGTGCTGTCCAGAGTTCTGAACCAAGAAAAAAGCAAGAGAACGAAGAAAAATGAATAGGAGTAAATTAGAAAGTTGCTTAAAATTGCATGCTCTATCTGAATCACGAAAGAAAAAATTTGGGTTCAGTGTCCCTTTAACATTAAAAAATAAGCAGGGCAAGGCAGTTCACTCCTCAGAAAAAATAGCAGAAGAATTTAGATCTTATAATTCTCAATTGTACAATTTAACTAATTCCTCTAGCCAAGATGCCCCAGCTCTCCCCTAGGACAAATCTGAACTTGTTGAGAGATACCTACCTAGTATCTCGCTCCCGTCAAATTCCAAAAAAATTGAATAACCCATTATCTCTAGAGGAGCTAATGGAGGTTATAAAACACCTACTTTCCAACAAAGCCCCTGGCCCAGATGGGTTACCTATTGTCCCTATTTAACGAAATAAACAAACACGACCCCTTCCCGAAAACTGCTTTGGAGGCACACATTGTGGTTCTTCCAAAGTTAGGCAAAACCCCAGACTCCGCTGACAATTTTAGGCCAATATCTTTGCTAAACATAGATCTCAAGATCTATGCTAAAATCTTAGCTAGCAGACTCATTCTAATCCTTCCACACATTATTGATAGCGGGGTTCATCCCGTCCAGAGAAGCAAAGGATAACACGGTTCAAACAATGCATTTGATAAACTATGCCCAAATCAATAATATCCCTGCCGTGGTGTTGGCGGACGCGGAAAAGGCGTTTGACCGCGTCTGCTGGCACTTCCTCCTTGGAATCCTCCACAAGTTTTAATTGGGAGACAATATCATATCTAAAATAATGGCGCTGTACAAATTCCCAACGGCCAGGGTTAGAGTAAATGGATTTTTATCAAACGGCACCAGACAAGGGTGCCCCCTATCGCCTCTACTCTTCGCGTGTGTAGTGAAGGCATTTGCCTCTGCTGTTAGATCTAATAGGGATATTCGGGGTATACAGATTCAAGATAGCAGTCACAAAATACTCATATATGCTGACGATATACTGTTTTGCCTAACAAACCCAACCTCATCCATCCCCCCCACTAATATCAGAACTAGATACATTTCAAGCTGTTTCCAATTATTTAATTAAGAAAACAAAAACTGAGCTACTAACCATAAACTGTAGTATACAAAATGAATTGAAGGAGCGCCTCAAAATAAGGCTTAAGTATACTCAGAAGAAGCTAAGTGTCAAGAGAAAAAAAGTGACAATGTGACAAGGTATTAAATGTGACGTTAGTGATGTATATGAATAAAAATATATTAATATATGTTTGTCAACATATAGTTATTTAATGCTTAAGAAACAAATTAAAGCAAATGAGTACAAATAAATAGGTGATCTGAATAACCAATAGTGATTAAATCACAATAAAGAAATTCCAGATAAAATACTAATCTGGAGCAGATAAAACAACAAAGGATATTAAAAATACATAGAATAAAAATACAAATACATAAAATAAAAACAAATTCATACAGCTTCAATGCTAAGAACTGTTAAAGCAAGATTGGCCAATCAAGTCCCGACAGAAAGTGCACAAGTGTTAGAAATGTGGGATAGATCCCAAGTGATAAGTATGTTTATAAGATCCCAATGCAGTGAGTCCAAGTAAGTATCCGCGGTGTGAAGAAAGAGGCGGGTGCAATGTGTCTGGATAAAAAAGTCTATACAGAAAACGGAGTACGATCCAGAGACAATAAAAAAAACCTGTGAAGGAAAAGAGAAGAAAACTGCACAAACTAAAAAAATAAATAGCGATAATAGGAAATGCGCTCACCAAAAAGAACTCGGGCTGGTATGTCGTTAGCAGCAAACAGTCTACGCGTTTCAGCCTACCACGAGGCCTTTATCAAGACTAAACCAGCTGAGATATTTTGGAATATTTAAAGGCCATATGGGCCTATCAGAAACAGAGGGGTGTGTTTGTTGGGCCAATTATATCTTGTCAAAAAGCTTATGGCGAAAAAGTATTGCCGCTTTACTTAAAATACATGTTATCTTAGAATTATACTTGTGCGGATGAATAGTATATGGAAAGTAGTATATGACCATAGATATGTTATTAAATCATTCAATTTTCAATACTATTTCCGCCATTTGAATGATGGACATTAAATTTAAGAAGCGGTCACTCGTTGCTAATTTCGCCATATTGATAATGGGCATTAGGTTTAGAGGACGGTCATACCAACAATAATGAATGAAAAAAGGTGAAAAAGATACATTTCTATAAGTTAGTGTAACGAAAAAACAACTTCGTTTTAGAGAAGAAATTATTATGCCATTTGCCTTCTTAAGAGAATTCTGAAGCGTAACTCATAGTGGTGATCTATAACTGTGCTGGAAACTCTATTGATATTATTACGGCCAGATGTACTTCAGTAAATAAATCATAGCAATAGTATGTGTTATCAGCTGTTTTGTGTCATCAGCTGTTGTAAGTATACATCGATGCTCTAGATTGAGATTGCCATAGCGAAGAATATGGAAATATGATACAAAGTGAAATATGTCTCAGTAGAAGGAGGAAATGCCCCAGGTGGAAATATAGTTACGAAAACAGCAAAGGGAAATGTGATAAAAGTAAATTGGAAAGTTGCTTAAAATTGCATTCCCTATTTAAATCATGAAAGTTTTTTTGGATTTAACTGTCCCTTTAAATTGATATGAAATCCCAGTTTATTTTTCCCTTTCATGATTCAGATAAAGCATGCAATTTTAAGCAATTTTCTAATTTACTCCTATTATCAATTTCTCTTCTGTCTCTTTGTATCTTTACTTGAAAAGCAGGAGTGAAAGCTTAGGAGCCAACCTATTTTTAGTTTAGCACCCTGGGTAGCGCTAAGTATTGGTGGCTACATTTGGTTTAATAGAAATTTGTTAGCTAACTAACATGCAAGAGGGAATCATAAGACTTTCTATCATACCAAGTGTGAAATCAGCAGTAATTCATGGGTGGAAGGTTTGACAATACTTTCCTTTTTTTAGATTTATTTTAGATCAAGTGTTTTCCTTATAGATCTAACTAACTAATGACAGGTTAGCCCCCACCATCACCAAAATCAAATAATTGTAAATACCAGCTTTTGCATGTTATAAAAAAAGTAGTAACAATTGATATAGCCTGATCTAACAAGTGTCTATTTTACTAAATTAGGTTTGTCTAACATTTAAAGTGGGTGGGCTAGCCCCTAACCCCAATACCTGCTATCTCTGTAATTGTGTTAGATCTAACAAAATAACTGACAAATCATCCTTGATCTATCAAGTTAAATAACTTTTTGTCCATTTTTTTTCCGTTATGGGGGGCTGGCACCCCATATTAAATACATAGACACTTCCCCAGAGGCATAACTTTTCTTCACTTTCTGGGATGAATTTTTGTTTAGTGAAAACATTTCTGCAGATCATTTTGAAATAAAATTTAATTTTAAATAAGGTAGTTACACTAAAGCAACAGCTCATTTGCAATGTGTTGATTAACTGGAAAGTAAAGGTTTGTTTTTTTAAGTTTTATAATCTAGTGCTGCAGTTCAAAATTGCATTGTAAATTAGCTGCAGACAAAAAAAAAAAAAAAAAAAAATCACCTGAAAAAATGTGTTTTCTTTTCTCTAGGCCTAACATCACAAGGCAGAAATGTAGCAATAAAAATGGTGCATTGCTCACAAGAAAATCTTACATTCAGAAGTCACAGCTTTGCAGACCAGGAAAGGCTGGGGGTGGGGTTGAAAAAATCTCTGAGAGACAGTCATCAATAAATGCACTGCAGCTTTGCAAGGCCACACCGTATTTGACTGTTCTCTTTAAACAGCACTTTTCTCTGAATGCACTTTTAAAGAAAACCTACACAGTGCAGTCAAGAGCACAGCAGAAGAGAACAGTCTAATGCTGAGCAGCGCTGCAAAGTGAAAGCGCTAACAGTTCCTGTATGTGTCCTATTTTTTCTGCAAATATGCTGCGTTTTCTGCGATGACATCTCCGATCACAGAATGTTCTGCCTTGGGGGACACTTCCATAATATGATTATTAATACCACTTTTTGCAAGTTAGATCTGATTTTATAAACACTTGATCTAACAAAGGACTATTAGCCCAAATGATTTTGGTCTTACATTTTTATACTTAAAAGGGACACTAAACCCAATTGTTTTCTTTTGTGATTCAGATAGAGCATCTAATTTTAAGCAACTTTCTAATTTACTCCTATTATCAATTTTTCTTCGTTCTCTTGCTATCTTTATTTGAAAAAGAAGGCATCTAAGCTATTTGGTTATTGGTGGGTGAATTTATACACCAATCAGCAAGAACAACCCAGGTTGTTCACCAAAAATGGGCAGGCATCTTAACTTACATTCTTGCTTTTCAAATAAAGATACCAAGAGAATGAAGAAAATTTGATAATAGGAGTAAATTAGAAAGTTGTTTAAAATTGCATGCTCTATCTGAATCACGAAAGAAAAAATGTGGGTTCAGTGTCCCTTTAATATCTCCATAATCTAACATGATCTAACAAATTGTATAATATTTTGTCCAATGTTTTAATAAGGGGGGCTGATGATGGATTAACCCACCTCCAAATAATTGTTAATACCAGCTTTTGCATGTATGATCTAACAAAGATCTATTAGACTGAATATTTTATTGTCTTAATTTTTTAAGTGGGGGGCTAGCCTTACCTGATCTTACAAACATCTGAGTAAGAGGAGAATTACAGCTAAACACAAACACCGCAGAAATGCAAAAATAGCCCTGGTCCTTAACGGTAAGAAAATTGAAAAAATGGTCTGGTCACTAAGGGGTGAAAGGACATTCCGGTCAAGATTTAAATGCACATAGATGAATTACATATTTAAATAGAAACATATTTGCAATATACATGTATTGACAAAAATGCTTCTAGTAAAAGTTTTCACTGTTTTAGTGTAAACATTTTTTTCTGCACATACATGTGAAGCATAGCTAGATATTCTCAGTGCACCAACATTTTAAATACTGCAGCTGTTCAGAGCACCAGTGGTACTTGTATCCTGTCTGCAATTAACTAATTGAGTCATTACCAGATGGTACAAGCATCTTAGGCACTTTGAACAAGTGCTTTGTTTAAAATGCTGGTGCAAGGTGCATACTTAAATACACATTTGAAACAGCTATATCTTTTATTAAAAGCATTTTTGTTAATACATGTATATTACAAAAATGATTCTATTCAAAACTGAAATGCATCCATGTGGATTCCAATTTTGGCTGGAATGTCCCTTTAAAGTGAAGGTAAACTTATCTTCATGTCTATCTCTAATATAATTCTTTGTTTAAAATCAATAGCACTTTAATTCATCAATTTTCTTAAATTGTAATGTAAATCAAGTTATCGCCGTTTTAACTCACTTTTTTAATGTCGACAAATTCAACCCGTTATTTATTTATTTTTTTCGTTCTTGATGCCAATTGAAAATCTGGCCGTTAGGCGGCTGTCACACCACATCACCCGCCTACTTGATGTTATGCGCATGCTCTACAATTTATTTCTTATCTGAATCCATGAGCGCTCCCGTTTCGCGCATGCGTACTTGGATCATTTAGGACATGAGGGGCGTTCCAATTTGCTCCGTCTACACTGCAGCTGGAGTGACCAGGAGAAACAAACAGACTGACAGCCAGAGCTATCCCGGGCGCAACATGTGCAGGGAACTAAGGAGACCAGATGAACACAGCTGAGCCAGGAGCGTGCAACACTAGAGGAAAGCTGAGCTCCCACTGCACCCGACTCGATCAGCCTGTACCCCAGCTGCTTGACCTTCCATTACACATCACTGCACCTCTGTCCTGCACACATTACTCCAGCATTGCACCCCCTCCTTGTAGGCAGTACAGTCCCCAACACTCTGTAAAAATATTTTATCTGACAGTATAGTAGGCAATGAATATAATAATTCATTGACTACTATCTGTCATCGGCAATTGGCGCATGCGCAGTTGGAGTCAATTTCGTGAACGCGCTTTGGAGGGACCAAAGACGTCACACTCAGGATTACAAGGAAGTAGCGGATGGGAGGAGTCGGCCGCAAAACGGTACAAACATAGACAAATAAATATTATAAAAACTATAAATAAAAGATAAAAAATAATTTAGCGACTGGATTAAGGGACTATAAATAAATGATTGGTCAATTGCAATAACTGTTAAATTAACCTTCACTTTAAGTACAAAAAAATATCATCTTTGATTGAGACAGAAAAAAAAAAAAGACAAACTATTGTGTATTTCATTTTAAAGTCCGTTTAAATATATAAACTTATGACATTATTAACCAATTACCACAGGGTTCATAAGATCACACTTCTTAACTTGAGAGATACACCATCCATAACAAACTTTATCTGGTTGTATAACAAACTACAGTGAAAGAATACATACACAATATACATCATTTAGCATTTGGTAAGGTCAGCAAAAACCACGTGGAGTAAGTAGATGACAGCTTAGAGTGAAGGAGAACAAGAACAATACAATCTGATTGGCTAACCTCGATGACGTATTCCCAACTAGTCAATTAACTGTTTCACTGACAGAGCAAAATACACAACGCAGTGCATGTCCCCGTAAAACACACGTTTAACCTCTTGAGTTCTGCTGCTGCTCACCTCATTACAGGTTCCAGCAGACGGTTTCCATATAAATGCTCCCGTTGCCCGTAGCACAACTCCCAAACCCGTGCTACGATACACAGCAGCCATGCTTAATAACATGCAATGAGAGTCTCAACCCGGACGGGAAAATACAAGTAGGGCGGGGCTAAAACATTACTGTAAAAAAGGATAGAAGATTTTCTGAAATCCAGAATTACTTCCGAATGTCCATAACCTGGAAAGCGGAAGTATTTGTAGAACGTGAAACCGCTCTATGTTTTTAGTTGTAAAGTCAAGAATTAAGTGTATTTCAATCAAAGCAAGCGAGTGAAAGGTGACCCTGAAGGACACTGTCTTGTTGAAGGAACTCTGTCTTCTTTATTTCTAACGATGGTGATCCTGCCTTTAAAAGGAATAATAAAAATCTCCACTTTTATACTGTTCATTTCATTTTCTGTGTGAACTGATTAAAATGCTGATCTATTGAGCTCCGCTGCAGCTGTTGCCTAGGTGGAGATAATACATATCCGTAACCTTCTCCTTTCGTCATGGGGACAGTAACAGTGTAACAATATAGCTCACAGCTCACTACTGAGATCACACCACATAAAGTAGCGTAGAATAATTTTATGTGCATTATTGATTCTGGAATTATAACAGCGTATTATTCACCATTATATCACATACATGGAACAGTGACAATTTATGCTTCAACAAATTTGAATAAAAAGATGGGACAACTCTGCCAGACTTGCAGATAGCGGAATGTTATCGCAACTAAACTAATGCAATCACACGTTAAAGGGACAGTTCATTGTACAATTGTTTTTCTCTGAATGTGTTCCTTATGACTTGTTATACCAGCTGCACACATAAAATGTATGAGAAATTGCTAATGTATGCTTCTTTTTGCAAAATAAATAGCTGGATTTGGTCTTTGAAACCACGGCCCATCAAAATAGGCTAAGTTTGCAGTCTGATCAGATCTTTATCTTATCATTCAAATGCTTCCCTTTATCTCTGTCTCTGTACAATACTTAGAAAGAACAATTGAAAATTAACATTTTAGAACTTTATCTCTTCTACCTCCCATTGTGAGTGTAATTTCTTCTGCTGGCTGTGTTTACATAGTTCCTTAAAGGGACATTCCGGTCAAAATTTGAATGCAAATAAATGAATTACATCCTTGAAAAGAAGCATATTTGCAATATACACGAATTGGCATAAACGCTTCTAGTAAAAAAGTTATCACTGTTTTAGTGTTAACAATTTTCTCTACCTGTGCATGTGAAGCATAGCTAGATATTGTCACTGCACCCACATATTAAAAACTGCAGCTGATCAGAGCATCAGTGGGGCTAGTATAATGTCAGCATTTAACAAATTGAGTCATTACCAGATGATACAAGCACCTTAGGCTCTCTGAGCAAGTGCTTTGTTTAAAATGCTGGTGCACGGTGCATACTTAAATACAATTTTGAAACAGCTATAACTTTTATTAGAAGCATTTTTGCTAATGCATACAAAAATGCTTCTGTTCAATACCGAAATGCATCCACGTGGTTTCCAATATTGGCTGGAATATCCCTTTAATAGCCTATACCTAGGTATTGAAACTTTCAGTATAGATAGGGATACTACAGACAAAATCAGCTATTTAAAATGCCAATATAAAGGCTATGGGGCTATTTGTAAACAATTTAAAGTGAATGTAAAGTTTCATGAAATACTATTAAAAACAGGGGCACGTTCGTTCATTAAACTTTACATTGCAGTGTTTTTTTGTTTTTTTTTAAATACTTACCTTTTTCTTTAGCAAACCTGGACCGGCAATCCTCTGCCCGCAGCTCCTCTGTACTTAGCACTTCAATGACGGAACCGGCTTCCTCCAATCACGGCGTGGCCTCACGAGATGGGCGCTCTGTGGTACACGCCATGATTGGAGGAAGCCGGTTTCGTCATTGCTGAGGTAAGTACAGAGGAGCTGTGGGCAGAGGATCGTGGTCTGTGTTTGCTAAAGAAAAAGGTAAGTATTTAAAAAAAACACTGCAATGTAAAGTTTAATGAATGAAAGTGACCCTGTTTTTAATAGTATTTTTAAAAACCGGGCACTCATAAATTAAACTTTACGTTCACTTTAATTACACTCCAGCCGGTAAAATGGATCATTGGTAACAAATTAAAGGAGAGAAATATTTGGGGTAGACTATCCCTTTAAACCCAACATTTTTATTTCATGATTCAGACAAATCATACAATTTTAGAAATGTTTCTAATTTACTTCTATTATCTAATTTGCCTAATTTTGTTATTGTTTGCTAAATAGATATCTCTATAGGTAGCGTGCTCATGTCTAGACTCTAGAGCACTAGTGCTCTTGCTAATGTATAACATTCTCTCAAAACTGCTGCCATTTAGTGCTACAAACATGTACACTCCTGAGCTCACCTTCCTGCTTGTCAAAAAAGAACACCAAGAATACAAAGAAAATTTGGTAACAGAAGTAAATTGGAAAGTTCAAAATTATATGCTTTATCTAAATCATGAAGGAGAAATTGGGTTTTATGTCCCTTTAAACAAAATTGCACCCATCAATTCCCATAAAATTAAAATATGACATTATTTGGTTACAACAGGCAGCAGCTTTTATTTGGTCAGCAGTGGTTTAACCCATTTGCTGTGGTTAAACGCATAGCATTGCAGGGTTGTAAGAGTTAAAATTACATGCTCTAACAAATTAGAGCATGTCGTTTTTTCACTATAATGGCCCCTTAAAGGGACTTAAAAGTGTAAAAAGAAAATGCTCTAATGTGGATGGAGGTTAAGCACATCATTAAAGGGCCATAATAATTAGAGATGTGCATTCGGAGGTTTCGTGAACGTCCGAATGCGGGAGAAGTTAGCCCTTTGTGCCGCTCAGCTATTTTTGTTGCCAAATTCATTCTTGTGCAACTGCAACAGGCTAAAGTCTGGATTTGCACAAATTTTAGCGTGTTGCTGTTGCACACAAATTACTTTGGCAATGAAAATAGCCGAGCGGCTCGAAGGGCCGCCTTTTTCAGTATTTGGAGGTTCACAAAACTCCAGATGCACATCTCTAATAATAATTGAAATAATACATGCTCTAATTATTTAGGTGTAATTTTAAGAATATCAATCCTGCACTACTTTGTGTTTAACCCTCTGCAAAGGGAGCAAAGAATTGCTGGTCCCAAGCGGTTAGTCGCACAACTCAGCTGTGTAACTAGCGCTGCTAGTTGGAACAGCGTTAGTTTTCCCACAAAATCTAGCAAAGGGGTTAAACACAGTAGTAAGTTGATAGTCTTAAAATTACATATTGTAACAAATTAAAATGTAATTATTTTTACTATTATGGCCATTTAAAATTAGCAAGAAAATCTGAAACGTCCAGCAAAAGTGTATTTTGGTGAATTTGGAAACCACATGCAAAAAATTAGAATGTAGCCGCACCATCCAAAAATAATACTTTAAACAACCTCCCAATTTACTCCTGGGGGCATATTTATCAAGGTCTGGCGGACCTGATCCAACACTGCGGATCAGGTCCGCCAGACCTCGCTGAATACGGCGAGCAATACGCTCGCCGTATTCAGCAATGCACCAGCAGCTCACAAGAGCTGCTGGTGCAACGCCGCCCCCTGCAGACTCGCGGCCAATGGGCCGCCAGCAGGGGGTGGTCAATCAACCTGATCATACTCGATCGGGTTGTATTGTGGCGATGTGTGTCTGCCTGCTCAGAGCAGGCGGACAAGGTTATGGAGCAGTGGTCTTTGTGACCGCTGCTTCATAACTGCTGTTTCTGGCGAGTCTGAAGACTCGCCAGAAACAGGGGCCATCAAGCTCCATACGGAGCTTGTTAAATAGAGCCCCTGGTATCAAATTTGCATGATTATATCTATTGTTATACTTTATTGAAGGAGGAGCAATGCACAACTGGGAGCTAGCTGAACACATTAGTAAGCCAATGACAAGAGGCATATATGTGCAGCCACCAATCAGAAGGTAGCTCCAGAATTTTTATTGTTTAAAAAAATATCATTTATACTTACCTGATAAATTATTTTCTGTCCTGGCATTGAGAGTACACGAATCCATTCAATTACTAGTGGGAATTCAACTCCTGGCCACCAGGTGACGCAAAAAACACCCCAGCAAAGCTTCAAGTATCCTCCCACTACCCACAATCCCCAGTCATTCAGCGGAGGCATTATGGAAAGAGAAGAAGACACAAAGGGTATAGTGGTGCCTGAGGTTTAGAAAATGACAAAAAGCCGTCTTAAAATAAGGTCAGGTCGTGGACTCCCCATGCCAGGAAAAAAAATAATTTATCAGGTAAGTATAAATTATGTTTTCTTTCCAATGGCATGGAGAGTCCACAAATCCATTCAATTACTAGTGGGAACCAATACCAAAGCTAGAGTCCACAGAATGGAAGGGAGGGATACACAAGACAGGCGAACCTAAATAGAAGGCACCATTGCTTTTAGAACTTTCCTCCCCAAAAAAACCTCAGCTCAGGCAAAAACTTCAAATTTGGAAAAAGTAGGCAATGATGACCAAGTGTCCACCTTGCAAATCTCTTCCATAGAAGCATCACTTTTAAAGGCCCAAGAGGTAGCAACACCCCTAGTGGAGTGAGACATAATTTACTCTTGAGGCTGCTGTCCAGCTGTCTCATAAGCCAATCGAATAACACTTCTTAACCAGAAGGAGAGAGTAGAAGTGGCCTTTTGACCCCTCCGTTTACCAGAAAAGACAACAAGAACAAATAGAAGATTGACGAAAATCTTCTGTAACCTGTTAATAGAACTTCAAAGCACGCATAACATCCAGATTGGGCATCAACCACTCCTTCTTAGAGGAAGAATTAGGACAAAAAGAAGGAACAACAATTTCTTGGTTAAGATTGCGTTCCGAAACCACCTTAGGTAGGAATCCTAATTTAGTACAAAGGACCTCCTTATCGGCATGAAAAATAAGATAAGGAGAATCACACTGTAGAGCCGAAAGTTTCAAAACTCGAAGGGCAGAGGAAATTGCAAACAGAAAAAAAATGGAGCCTGCTGCAGAACCTTAAGAACCAGATTAAGACTCCAAGAAGGAGTAATTGACCTAAACACAGGCCTGATTCTAACCAAAGGCTGGACAAAAGATTGAACATCTGACAAAATTACCAGACGCTTCTGCAGAAGAATGTGACCCCTTAGGGTACTGACTGATAAACCCTTCTCCAGACCCTCCTGAAGAAAGGACAGAATATGGGGAATTCTCACCTTACTCCAAGAAAGAAACCCCGCACCAATGAAGGTATTTACACCATATCTTATAATAATGCTTGAGAGTAACAGGCTTACAAGCCTGAATCATAGTCTCAATAACCTTCACAGAAAAACCTCGTCTGGATAAGACTAAGCATTTAATCTCCAAGCAGTCAGCTTCAGAGAGACTAAGTTTGGATGGAGGCAGGAACCCTAAAGTAGAAAATCCCTCCTCAGAGGCCATTTCCATGGTGGACAACATCTTCACTAGGTCCGTAAACCAAGTTCTGCAAGGCCATGCTGGAGCTATTAGAATCACTGAAGCCTCCTGCTTGATACGAGCTATCACCCGAGGAAGGAGGGCAACTGGAGGAAACATATAAATTAGACTGAAATCCCATGGCACTGCCAGGGCGACTACCAGAGCTGCTTGAGGATCTCTTGATCTTGCTCCATATTCTGGAAGCCTGGCTTTTAGACGAGATGCCATCAGATCCAACTCTGGAACTCCCCATTTGAGGGTTAACATGAGAAAACTTCAGGATGGAGAGCCCATTCACCTGGATGAAATGTCTGCCCTGCTTAGATAATCCGCTTCTCAGTTGTCCAACCCTGGGATATGAATGGCAGAGAGATGACAATTGTTAGACTCTGCCCACTAAAGAATGCGAGTCACCTCCTTCATAGCTAACAAGCTCTGAGTTCCTCCTTGGTTGATATGCGTCACCAAAGTGATGTCCAATTGAAATCTGATAAACCGGACTAAACTCAGTTGAGACCAAGCTGTTAGAGCATTGAGAATTGTTCTCAATTCTAGGATATTTATAGGGAGGGCAGACTCCTCCTAAGTCTAAAGTCCCTGAGCTCTTAGGGACCCCCAAACTGCTCCCCAGCCTAAGTGGTCACAATCTCCCAAGAAGGTATCAGGAAACAAGTGCCCTGAGACAAGCTGTCCTGGGAGATCCACCAAGACAGAGAAATCCTTGTCTGAGAGTCTAAAGTATCCTCTGAAAAAGATACAAGTGGTCTCCGTTCCATTGACTGAGCATACATAACTGTAGAGGTCTCAGATGGAAGCGAGCAAACAAAATAATGTCCATGGATGCCAATTCTAAGACCAATTACTTGCTGCAACTGATGGACGTACAAAGGACTGAAGAGAATGACAGGCCTCCAGAAGCTTGAATCTTCTGACCTCCGTCAAAAAATCTTCATAGATACTGAGTCTATGATTGTCCCCAGAAAACATACCCTGGTACTTAGCACCAAGGAACTTTTCCCTAGATTCACCTTCCACCCGTGAGAGCGGAGAATGACTAACAGAGAATCTGTATGGGATCTTGCTAACTGAAAAGATGGCGCCTGAACCAAGATATTGTCCAGGTAAGAAGCCACCGTAATCCCTAGAGACCTGGCCACAGCCAGAAGAGCTCCTAGATCCTTTGTATAGATTCGAGGAGCAGTGGCGATGCCAAAAGGAAGGGCTACAAATTGGAAATGTTAATCCATAAAAGCGAACCTCAGGAACTTGAAATGTTTTCTCATCACATTTTAATAATTATATTCGTTTTGCTAAAGGCGGAGATTCTTTATAGAGAGATATCGCTAAGTATTTCTTCTAATTTTGATTAATTGTTTAGTATTATTCTTTTTGCAATACTATTATATCGCTTTTACACATGTTTGGGCATAGGTAGATACACTTAAGCACTACATTGTTTAATTTGGAATTCACATTTTTTTCATTTTTTTTCCACTGCTGCATGCACAAGGTCCAGATTATTCGGACAAATACCTCACACAATTTGATAAGTTGTCACTTTATTTAATACACACACAACTTTTGGAAAAATATATACTAAATTTAAAAACAAGATCTCCAGCTATGCTGGTGAAAAGAGATAAAAAGACAAAATTGTTGCATGATGCAAGCCTAGAGGCTAACTCAGAAATTCCAATGAATAGCCCTGACAAACAATTAACTCTTAATCAGTTAGCAGAGCTAATATTACCACAATTTGAGAGATAGCAGACTTTTCGTCTGAGATCAGACAATTTTCTAAAAGAATCACAGATGTAGAGGTGAGAGTATCTGATCTAGAAGACAGATTTAATATACACAAAGTAAATACGACAAAATACGAAGACAAAATAAAAACACTACAATTAAAAATGTATGCTCTTGAGGATAGATCTCGAAGTAGTAATATTCAAAATGTGGGTTTGCCTGAGAGCAATGAATTTGAAGATGTATTAATGTTTGGATAAATTACTTTGCCTCAATTATTAGGACTACAGTTAGCAGCAGAGAGATTACAAGTGGAATGAGCCCATAGGACAGGGAGTATTAAAAAATATTCAGATAGCAGTTCACGACCTAGGATAGTCCTGATAAAATATCTTAACTTTCAAGACAAGATAAATATAATGAGGCAATATAGGAAAATTCAAACATTAAAGATAGGTACTAAACAGATTTATTTATTTCAGGACTTCTCTGTGGAAACATCTGCAAAAAGAAAGATAATGGCACCATTCTGTACAAGTTTAATAAATGCTGGACTAAAGGCAAGTTTAAGATATCCGGCTAAAATAACAATTGTAAGTACAGAAGGATCAATTACCTAGAACTCAGCAGAGGAGGCCAGAACCTTTTGTACAAAAAATTATATTAACGTATAAAAGCGAAAGACCAAAAAGGTTAGATAGAAGATAGATACAGGGTGTGTTTTTCCCGTCAAGATATGTCAAGAAGTAATTGTATATTTCAAATATGTTAGGTAAATGGGGAATTTCCCCCTTTTTTTTTTCCTTTCTCCCCCTCTCTCCCCCGTGTATGGCCTTTACTCTATTGCAAAGAATTGATAAAATCTTTAGTTTTTAAATAGTTTTTAATTTAATAAGATGAATTTAAACTTAAATGTAGTTTCATGGAACGTGGGGGGGATAATCTCCCCTATTAAAAGGAAAAACATTTTAAAAATGCTTAAAGGTGGGGGGGCGGAGCCAACTAGCAAGGAGAGCAGAAGTATGTTCATGGAGCTCCCTTACTATACCTAACTTAAGATGATCATAAATCCATTCTTTAAGTGATCTAAACTTATAGACTTTGTAGAAGGCAAGGATAATCGTGCCTGTTTACTGATTTGCAAACAAATCCTGAATTGATGGCATACTACGCTATTTTGTCGATGGACCAGTTGAAGTGTAATCCCTCCTGGAGTTTTCGAAGATCCCTCACTTTACTATTAACAAAATGGACCTGGAGACCGCACTACATAAGTTTGAGGATCGCTGTTGTGAGATCCTGGAGGATCACTTCTCAGAGATGAGTGTTTTACTCACACAGCTACGTATGCAGATCTCTGTCTCACACAGGAGACAAGATGGCAGCGATAAACGACGACCATCTAACATTGACGGTATCCAGTCCCTAAGAGATCCGGAGCTAACTGTTCCTCTGAAAGCCGCAACTACTCTGACCGCAATAACCAAGCAGCTTAGCAATGTGAGGTGCGAGACACTGCAGGACATTTTAAAAGAACTGCGGCCTGAGATTAATCCTCCGGTGGTTATACCAGCTGAGGATCTGGAGCTGAGTACTCACCTAGAAGATCGCAAGGGAGCGACATTACATAGGCTGCTCTGGGCAGCAGAGCTGGGCATGAAGTTTACGCGACGGTCAGAGGACAGGAGACCTGTTGCTGCAACTACGCAGAGTTGGCCACCGGACGGTGGTCGATCGCGGAGCAGGTTGCTGCTCACATTGATGTCTGCCCGGGTTCATCACAGAGTTGGTGTCGGCTAATGCTTTTGACTGATGGGATTTCTACCTGCCTGAGGTTGACACTTGAACCTCTGGTGGGACGCATTGCTTTTGGACACTTCTCAATGGAGATTATGCTTTTCATGTAAGAGGCTGCTCACTACTTAATAACAATTGCCTGGTAGTCACGGGTATCCCTCATGATGACATAGATGTTTGAAAATATGGACCTGAGACTTTCTATGAAGCAGCAGCCTGATTGTAGATAGATTGTTAGTAGGACGCCGAGTAATGCTTCAAATGATATGATATCCAGAACAGGTCTTACTAAGTCTATGTTAGAGCAGCTATATACAGTTTCACATTATATACTATGTCATTTGCTATTTTATGTTCCTTGTCTATGTGCACTGTTATTGCAGAGCTTTAAAATTACACATCACGCACGTCCAGTTTAAAAATTGCAGTTAATATGCATGTTAGCATGTAAAGTGTAATATGCTTGTTAGTTTAGCTATATAAATTGTTTTGCAGTTATTTGTCGAATACTAACGACTAACACACTTTCAAGTTTATAATGTTTATAGGTTATAACATATATAGCTATTATGCATTACCTATAGGTTTATCTTTATTTATAACATAGATGTTTATAATAGCCCTTTAGGTGCCCTGACTTTACACTGGATCTACGCATACATGCTCTTTTAAGGGATACTCCCAGCTTCTGCTACTTGCATATGTAATATGAGCTATCTATAAACTCCCTCTAAGTACGATCTTGCTATTACTGTATGCTTTTCACTCAGAGATTATCTCTTCTGTGCTATATGTGTCTGCATCATATCTAAGTATGATATTAGTTTTTAGCAGCAGTATGGACACAAGCAATAGTCATTCCAGTGAGAACTGGTTAACTCTTTGACGACCATAAGGTCTGCTGAGCTTTTTATTGAGATATCCAGAGTCAGCTAGACCGTATAATATTGGCCTATACACTTTTGATAATAATTAGACCATAACCACATAGCACTTGAATGACTCCTAATGTTTTTGGTATTCCATATGTTTGAAATTCAAAGGTACTATTCTACCCCAGTCTCTGTTTTATTATGCTTGTAACTTCTCTTATTGTTATGAATAGTGGTACACAACTCTCTCTTACTTTGACATCCCTGTGTAGGTTGCTGTAGTGTGATATAATACCTATGATTTAGTACTGATTGCTCCTTCCTAACGCTCCAATGGGCACATCTGTTACACTAACCTCACATACTTAAGTCTCTGGACTGCTATATACCAGCATTTATTAAGTAGTATCTTATAATAGCAGTCTAAGATACCAAGCAATATCTAAGGCAGATGAGTATGATTTCTCATTATGTGTATATAATACCTTTCGGGTAAGGTACCTATTGCAGTTGTTTCACTCTTTTTAATATGGCCTGCAAGATATATGTTTGTCTGAAGTTAAGTATCATTGCCCTATACTCAATTCATATATGGGATCACCTCCTACTCCGTAATCTCCTGCTATAGCACCCCTAGCCTGCTAACTATATTTTTACATATAGCCATACTAAATTGACAATCTGATATAGGGTTACTGGTAGCCTCTAAACTACCTTCTATAATTGGACATACTTTTTAGGCCGATATTTCAAGCCTTTAGTTTAGAATGGTAATTATGACGCTGACTTTGTTTTTCACTATCCAGCCTTACAAAGCCAGAATATACCTTAGAGACAAAGTAACACTGATAGAGTTTGTTGTATAGTGTACTAGTTTTTATGTTTAGAATGGTTCTAGAGGACCCTTAGAAGTAAATTGATATAATATATTATATTACACCTTACTTATGCATTTATATCTTTTATGTCCTACCTTCTTTAAATAATGTTACTAAGGTCCCAGCGTGACTGATATCACTATCCGTTAGCCTTGTAAATATACTATAGTTATGCTTATGTAATCACCTCACCTAGTTTTTAAGTTATATACAGGCGAGACATGTAGGAGATAATATCTGAGGTTTACCCTCTGGAAACTCATGGCTTATACTTGTATCTGTGTGTCGGATACATCATACTACTAAGTGTCATTAATGACCTCCCAAAGTTTTAATGACATTCTTGGCTATGGCAGATGGCAGATGATAGATGATAATAGACACATGAGACTATCAATGATACGTGAAATCTCACTAGTATACATTGCTACTATGCTAACAGAACAGGCCATAACTTACTCTATACATACAGCTCTCTTATATACTCTCATACTATATTATGCTGCCAAATTTCATAGGATTCAAAGAGTCCTACACACTACCTTAGGTATCCCGCCATGCTCCTTACACAACCTTTATATGTATGGCTCCACTCCTCCACCCCTCCCCTCATCTACATAGCGGTAGAGTCTACAGGTGGCGTTATGACCCTGAGGGCGCCCGACGGCGCTACACGTCGCACACTCGAAGACGTCAGAATCAAGGGTCCGCACACAGCAGCAGCTCCGAGTCGCAAGATACCTCGCCGGGGGAATCAGAACAAGAAAAAGACGCGGCGGACGTAAACACCGCCAGCGGCAGTTCCAGCAAGGAGGTGAAAAAGAAAGTGGTCAGGCCACTACGTACAAGACGCGGTCGTTGAAAGGAGCCGGAGGAGGCTATGAAGTACCGAGGGTAAGTTCCTGCACTCTGGGTTCTCAGGAAGGGGATTCCCCCACAGCTTGGAACTGTAATAATGTTATTAATATCTCTAAGCATGAACTATCTCAATCAGAGATGGAAGTACTTAATAAAGGACTGTCTTTTTGCCCTGAAAAAAACTGTGACTTTTTTCAACTTCAAAAGGACTTGTTTAAATTTATAAGGACTTTGAAACTGAAAACTTTGAATTGGACTGATGCTCCTGCCCCTGTTAATGAGAGTTCGACTATCCATTTAAAAGAATTGGGTCTTAGGAACAAAAGCAAGTATAATCCTAATATTAATAATCACAGCATCAGTACCTTTACCACTCTAGTTCAAAGAGATATTGCTAAACTCCAGATGAAAGTTGAAAAGTATAAAAATGTTGGAAATTTTTTTAAACAAAAGGGTAATAATATGTCCATTGAACAACGTACAGCATTACAGAATTTACAACAGGAAGCTGATATTATTTTAAAAAGAGCGGACAAGGGTGGTGCAACGGTGGTACTTGATAGGAATAGTTATATTAAGGAGATTAAAGATCAACTAAGCAATACTGCTGTATATAAAAAACTTGATTATAACCCCATATTTTTGTTACAAAAAGAAATAAAACAAATTGTGTATAAAGCAGAAAATAGGGGACTAATCAGTAAATATATTGTTACTTTCTTGATTGTTGAGAACCCTTGCACCCCTGTAATATATGCTCTTCCCAAAGTGCATAAGGATATCAAAAATCCCCCCGGTCGCCCTATTGTGGCTTCTACTAATTCTGTTTGTACAAACATTTCTATATTCCTTGATAAAATTTTACGCCCTTATGTTGAACTATCCAGTTCCTTTGTAAAAGACACAGGAGATTTCCTTAGGAAATTAGACTCTCTTGACCTACCCACTAATAAATTTATTATATTTAGTTTAGACGTGGAAAGTCTTTATAATATAAAACACACCAGTGGAATAGATGCAGTTGATTCCCTATTAAGGACTGACAATAAATATACTCCAGCACAGGTAGACTTTTTTATACAACTTCTCACTATTGTACTCTGTGGCAATTACTTTCTCTTTCAGGACGACTTCTTTCTTCAACTCCAAGGGACAGCTATGGGTTCCAACGTCGCCCCCAATTACGCGAATATTTTTATGAATTTTTTTGAGGAAAGATTTGTTTTTTCAAATCCTTTATTTGTTCGATATGGCGCCACTTGGTGGCGCTATATCGACGATATTTTTGGTGTTTGGTTGGGCGACGTTGGAACCCTGGAATCTTTGGTCAATGACTTAAATTCATCTACTAATTATATTAAGTTCAAATTGGTTTGGAGTGAAGAACAGATAGATTTCCTGGACGTGAGAGTAATTAAGAAGGATAATAGCTTTAAAACTGATCTCTTTCAGAAAAAAACAGATCGGAATAGTCTGTTAAGATTTGAAAGTGCTCACCCTCCTTCTTTACTTAAGTCATTGCCACATAGCCAAACGTTGCGGGTTCGCAAAATTATTTCTGATGAGAATATTTTAGTTAAAAGACTTACTGAAATGGGAAAAAATTTTATTGAAAGGGGTTACCCCCCTAAATTAATTTCTGATGAAATAGAAACAGTTAAATTAATTCCCAGATCTAAGCTGTTGAATTGCAAGGATAAGGATGGTAATGAGAAGTCTGACAGACTAATCTTTGTATCACAATATAATGCTCAAAGTAAAGAGATACTACGTATCATTAATAAACATTGGAGCATTCTGTCAGAGTGCAATCCATCTATTCTTGAATTTCAACAACCACCTATGTCAGCCTTTAAGAGAGGTACTAACATTCAAAGCAAATTAGTGAGAGCAGACATTGGGTCTGATAAAAAATCAGGGCCTGGCTACATTACTTCTAAAAATAAAGGCTGTTTCCCATGTCTGAACTGCTCATGTTGCAGTAATATGACTAAGGGGGCAGTGTTCTATCATCCCCATACGGGTAAAAAATATGATATTAAAAATTTCTTTACGTGCTTAAGTTCTTTTATAATTTACATGATCAAATGCCCATGTGGTTGGATTTATATTGGGGAATCGACAAGGGCTGCCAAAGATAGAATCATTGAGCACAAGAGTAACATTCGGACAGGCAATATTAAAGCTCCTGTAGCAGCTCATTATTTAAAAGCAGGCCACTCTATTAGTCAATTAAAATTTCAAATCATAGATAGTATTGTCAGTCCAAGGCGAGGAGGTAATAGGGAAAATCTCCTTAAACAAAGAGAGGCGTATTGGATTTATGAGCTGGAATGTCTTGAACCTAAAGGAATGAACAAAGATTGGGATCTTTCTGTATTTATATAACATTGGTGGTTTTAGATTATGTTAAACATTACAATATTATGATAATTGTTGTATTACACCTGCAGAATTTTCAAGATTTATGTTTAACATAATTGTGGTAATTGTTAAAGTACTACACCTGCATATTATTTATTTTAGAATTTTCAAGAGGAATTTACAATTGAATTTAGATATACTGATAGTGAAGCAGTAATTTCTACCACTAATGGGTTAATGGCTCTCTAGCACCACCTTGTGGTACACCTGTATATAAACCACTTGTTTGTTTGTAAGAGGTATGGTATGATTAAGGGATTAAGGTCCCGAAACGTCACCTTTTTTGTCTGACTATAATAAATTAAATTGAATTTGATGTTACCCGCTTGCTTCTTTATACTATGCTAACAGAACAGGCCATAACTTACTCTATACATACAGCTCTCTTATATACTCTCATACTATATTATGCTGCCAAATTTCATAGGATTCAAAGAGTCCTACACACTACCTTAGGTATCCCGCCCTGCTCCTTACACAACCTTTATATGTATGGCTCCACTCCTCCACCCTTCCCCTCATCTACATAGCGGTGCTTACCCGCTGAAATTCCCCCCCCCCCCCCTTAGTATATACTCATTGTATCTCTTCTAGAAGCTCCTAGTGAGCTGTCCACCTGACCATCAGATATCTTTTGCACTTATGGCCCTATTGGCCTAAAACTGTGTTTCTAAATGGTCAGTCACTTATGCTAATTATTGCAAAATCGAGGTTCCATTAGCCTGTCAATACTATATTTCATAATTGCTGAAATGTTTTGCTTTATTATGTTTGTATCTTTTCATTTATCAAAGGGCGTACTATGTTTTATGTTTGTTATGTAAAACCTCAATAAAAATATATTTAAAAAAAAAAATGCTTAAAGGTCATAAACCGGATATTATTTTTCTTCAAGAATTGCATTTGAAAAGTTCAGAGATACCTAAACTAAAATCAAGCTGGATCTCGGAAATTATAGCCACCCCATGTAACAAAAGAAAATGCGGTGTAGCTATACTTTTTAATAGGAAAACTGTATATAATATTAAGAAACAAGAACTAGACCCATTTGGAAGGTATTTGATTGTCCAAGCTGAAATAGATAATAAGGTATGGACCTTCTGCAACATATATGGTCCCAAAAAACTCGATACTGAGTTTTGGCTAAAAATTAATCAAAAATTAACTCCATATTTAGGACAAAATTTAATATTGGCTGGAAATTTTAACCTGACTTTATACCCTGAGATGGACAGGTTCCAATTGAAACAAAATAAGACATACCAAAGGGAAGCAAAAATGTTTTGAGAATATATTAAGATGTTAAAAATAAAGGATATATGGCATCTGCAACACCCTGATGAGCACAGCTTTTCCTTTGAATCAAAGGTTCATAGAAATTTTTCTAGGATAGATATGTTTTTGATGGACGATAACCTGTTGGCATTAGATATAGATAGACAAATTGCAGAAATAATAGTATCAGATCATGCTATAATTAGTTTGAAGATTAGATCTGCCTTCAAGTCAGAGAGAAAGATTAATTCATTTTGTTTTCCTGGATATATGGTAAATAATAAGGGATTTGCTAATTGGTTAATTGAAAAATGGAAAGAGTATTATTCTTCAAACAAGAAAGGAAAAGCTGTCCTCAGAGGGGAAATTAAAGCATATATGGAAAAAATGAAATGCAAAAGTAAGGCCAGGGAAATCCAAATAGCAAATCAACTTAGAAATGTATATGTTAGATATTTAATTAACCCAAATTCAAACACATGGAAGGGATATGCTCAGGCTAAACTAGAAAGGGAAATGTTCCTGAAAGGGAAATGGCCAAGTGAAAATCTGAAGAAAAGAGCTTTCGGTCAGGGGATTTCAGCCAAGCACCTTTCAAGGATCACTAAATTTAGAAAGAACAACAATATAATTGCGTTAATTAAAGATGGTACCAAAGTATATACTCAAGCTACAGAGATTAGAGATGCCTTTTATAAATTCTATCAAACACTATATTATAGAGAGACCATTAACAGTGAAGAGAAAGGGAAATGTTGGCAAAAGATGAAATTACCTCAAGTCTGTCAGGAGGCTCTGCAGCAAATCAATTCTAAAATTTCAGAAGACGAAATAAAAAATGCAATAAAAAAGCCAAATCCAATAAAGCACCAGGGCCAGATGGCCTATCAGTTGAGTTTTATAAGATCACTAAGGATGAGAGCATTGATACATTAGCTAAGTTATATAATAACTATTATTTAAAAAATGAAATTAATTTACCATATTTTTAAGATTCAATAATTTCGCAAATACATGAAAAAGGTAAAATTCCCGAAGATTTGGGTTCATATCGCCCAATATCTCTGTTGAATCATGATTATAAAATCCTTATGTCTATCTTAGCTGAAAGGCTTAAGAAAGTGATAGGGGAAATGATTCAGAAAGATCAGACAGGTTTGATCCCGGGTAGGAATTCGGTGCGTAATATGCATAGGGTCGTGATCACGATAGATCACTACTTCAAAATTAGCAAGGGTACTAATAAAAATTATAAAACTGATTTAGCACTAGTGACAATTGATACAGAAAAAGCATTTGATTCGATCATATGGGACCATTTTTTCACAGCACTTAATAAATTTGGTTTTTCTGGTAACCTGGTTAATTTAATTACATTGATATATAATAAACCAAGATCTCAGTTACTTGTTAATGGCAAACTATCACAGTATATCACCCTTCAAAGGGGGACACGTCAAGGTTGCCCGCTATCACCGTTATTATTTGACATTGCATTGGAACCTTTAGCAATTTGAGACAGGAAATAACAAGGATTACGTTTGGGGAACAAAATCTGGTAATTTCACTCTATGCTGATGATATTATACTATTCTTGAAAGATACTAATATAAGTATCTATAGCTGTTTAGAGTTTATTTGTAGGTATAGTCAATTTTCAGGATACAAAATAAATTCAAAGAAATCTGAGCTATTCTGGATAAATAAAACATCAAAAAGTATTGCTACACGTAATTTCAAGGAAGTAAAATATAAAAACTATCTAGGAATCAAAGTAGGGAAAAATCCTAAGAATTGGTACCAGCCTAATTACGCAGATTTTTTTTACAATATTTATAAAGAGATGAATAGATGGAATATACATTACTTATCTTTATCCGCAAAAATCATGTTGATTAAAACTATTTATTTTCCTTGTTTATTGTTTTTACTTCAAAACCTACCGCTGTTCATTTTAAGGAGGGATGTTGAAAGATACAATAGGGCTTGTTCTCTCTTTATTTGGGGTAAAAAAGTCTCATATTTCAATAGAACAAAATAAGAACCATGGTGGATTCTCACTTCCCAATATCAGATACTACAACTGTATCACAATGGTTAAATTCAGGATAGACTGGGTAACCAAAGCAAATTATGTCACCTATTATGAGCTGGAAACAGCTTTAAAAGCTCCTTTTGACCTTAAATCAATTCTCCACTTTCCGTATAGAAAGCTCCTAAGTAATGTCAGCAATTTGTTGACATTCTCTAATATTGTACGGGCGTGGCAAAAATATTGCCACCTCATGGGACAAGAGTATCAGATATCTTTATATTTACCTATTATCGGTACTCCCGATTTTATACCAGGCTTATACAACAAGGTATTTATAGAGTGGCGACAAAAAGGATTAGTACATTTTTCACAGCTTAAACAAGAGGGTACCAGATCAATCCAAGCTTATGAAGAGCTGTCAGATAAATTTGTGCTCCCGGCAAAGAATTTTTATGCATATCTACAGGTACAGAGCTATTTAGGGAAACAAGTACAAACGTTTTGATTTGATTAGAGTCAACAAGGAATAGATATAGGACTTAAATTGTATAAGGCTATGGATATGATCAATCTCATATTGGTATAAAATTCTGATCAGACAAAAACACATTAATAATTTAATAATTTATAAAGATAAATTCGTGAAATACTTCACGATGATTCAATCTGATGAAATTATAGGTAGTTTAAAGTGGGCAGAAGCAGCCATGGTATTAGTTAGCTGGAGAGAGTGTCAATTATAATTGATTAACAACTATTATGTTACTCCAGATAGAATCAGTAAATGGGCACAGTAAAGACGACAAGGCATTTGCTTTAAATGTAATCGGGAGAAAGCAGATATGATGTATTGCCTGTGGGCATGCCCAAAAATCCGGCAATATTGGGGAAAAATACAGTTCTGGCTGAATAAATATGTCACGCTCAGCTGCTGGGAAGCTCTGCAGTCCTCTCTGTGTGCTTGATTGACAGGTGTCTGAGCCACCCCTTCCTGATGATGTCACAACCAGGCTTTTTATTCTAGCTTCCTGTTTCTCCAGTGTCCGTTTGTTTGTTAACTTTGAGGCTTCTGTTAGGATTTCGCTGAGGAATCTCTCTAACTGCTGCTTTTCTGTTGCCAAGCTCTTCAAGGACTTACTATGCTGGATTAACCTTCAACCTCCTGAGTACCTGTCTCCAAACAATGCAAGTACTGTTTGTTTTGTGAAACTTTCAAACTTCCTGTTTACCTGCTGCAAACCCTGCATATTCAGACTACTCTGTGTAGTGCAAACTATTCAAATACTGTTATTTCTGTGAATCCTTCAATCTGCATGTTTACCTGTTTCCAAACTCTGCAAATACTATTATTCAGTGTAAACCTTCAAACTGCTGGATATCCTGTTGCCAATCTCCACAAGTACTGATTATCTGTGTTAACCTTCAAACTACCAGCTTACCTGTTGCTATCACTGCAAGTTCTGACAACACAGTGTTAACCTTCAAACTACCTGATTACATGCTATTAATTCTGCAAGTTCTGACTACACAGTGTTTACCCTCAAACTGCCTGATTACCTGTTGCATACTCTGCAAAGACTGTCTACACAGTGTTAACTCTCAAACTGCCTGATTACCTGTTGCATACTCTGCAAAGACTTAACCTTCAGACTGCCTGATCCCTATCGTGAGTACTTTGTTTTTTGGAGGTTGTCGTGGGGTCACGTCCTGGATTAAACTCAGAGTGCAAGGGTGTTGTTTAAGTTCGCCCTTGCATTTGGGTCTACTTCTGGATATTTCCTAACCTGACAGTACAAACGGACCATAATATGGACCCTGACGGTGGCTGTGGCTCTACAAGGGCAACTTCTAGGAAATCATTCTGCTCATTTGAAATCTTTGGATTCCAAGCTTGACCAGATTACTGCTCTGCTACATAACCTCTCTGCTCCTTCTCAAGCGACGGTGACTCCTTCTGCCACTGCTACTAGCACCAATGCTGTCTTTAATCCACCTCAAACTGTTGGACAGAATATACCACGAATCCCACTTCCAGATAAATATGACGGTAATCCTGAAGAATGCCGTGGATTCCTTAATCAGTGTAGTTTACACTTCAGAAACAATCCTCAAGTTTTTTTCCAATTCTACTTCCAAAATCACCTTTATTATTTCTCTCTTGAAGGGTAAGGCTCTAGCCTGGGTGTCCCCTCTTTTAGAGAAGAATGATCCGTTACTACAGGATGTGGAATTATTTGTGTCCATTTTTTCTTCTGTTTTTGACAAGCCTGGGAGGTCTGCAGCTGCTGAGGCAGGATTGTTGGATCTGAGACAGGGATCCCTTTCGGTAGCTCAATATGCTATTGAATTCAGGACTTTAGCCGCAGAAACTGATTGGAACCATGGAGCCTTACGGGCAGCCTTTCGCAAAGGACTTTGTGAACGCCTTAAGGATGAACTAGTATTTCGGGAACTCCCCGATTCATTGGAGGGTCTTATCAATTTATCTATTACTCTTGACGCCCGGCATTCTGAACGTCTTCAGGAGAGAGATAGGAATCGGAGATCCTTTGTTAAATCTTCATTTCGTCCTCCTATTCGAACCTCAAGTCTTTCTAATAATAATTCCCAATCTCCTGAGTCTGTGGAACCCATGGAAGTAGGAGCTATTAAATTGTCAGAAGCTGAACGCCATAGAAGGCGTACTCTTGGGTTATGTCTGTATTGTGGTACCAAAGGACATTTACTGAAGGACTGTCCTATCCGGCCAGTAAAAGCCAAGGCTTAACTTTTGATAGAGGGACAGAGTTAAGCCAGAATCCCATGTCTTCCCTCAATTCTAAACTTTTTGTTCCTGTAACTATCTCTTTTGGAAACACCAAGTTTCGAGCTCAAGCTCTCATCGATTCTGGAGCTGCTGGAGTATTCATTGATTCAAACTTTGCTGACTCTCTCAGGATTCCTCTTCAAGCCAAGAAACAGTTAATTAAGGTAACTACTGTCAGTGGACAGCCTCTAGGTACTGGTATCATAAAACATTCTACCATTCCTCTTCTTTTGACTGTGGGCATACTTCATTCTGAAATTATTCGTTTTGATGTCATCTCTTCTCCCCATATACCATTGATTCTGGGGTTACCTTGGTTGCAGCTTCATGATCCAGTTTTCTCATGGTCTAAAGGAGAACTTATTTCCTGGGGAACTACCTGTTTCAAACATTGCCTGCAAAATCCCTCTAAGCCATCCTGTCCTGTCGTAGCTATGGTGGAAGTTCCTGAATCATTGCCCAATTACTATCATGCCTTTAATGATGTGTTTTCTAAAAAAGAGGCTGAGACGTTACCTCCACACCGGATATTTGACTGTCCTATCGAATTGTATTCAGGGGCTCCTCTACCTAAGGGAAGGACCTATCCCCTCTCTCGTCAAGAAAATGTCTCTCTTGAGGAATACATAAAGGACAACTTAGCCAGAGGATTCATTCGTCCTTCCTCTTCACCTGTGGGTGCAGGTTTTTTCTTCATTGGGAAAAAAGATGGAGGTCTTCGTCCCTGTATTGATTATCGAGCCTTGAATCAGATTACTGTCAAAAACAGCTATCCTTTGCCGCTCATTTCTGAGTTATTCGATCGTCTTCAAGGTGCTTCTATTTTTTCCAAGTTAGATCTCCGTGGGGCCTACAATCTGGTCAGAATCCGTAAAGGAGACGAATGGAAGATGGCATTTAACACTAGATTTGGTCACTATGAGTATCTAGTAATGCCATTTGGATTGTGCAATGCACCAGCAGTATTTCAGCACTTTGTTAACGAAATCTTCAGAGATTATCTAAATCAATTTGTTATCATTTACCTCGATGACATTCTAATCTATTCAAAAACATTACAGGAACATGTACATCATGTAAGACTGGTTCTTCAGAGGTTACGAGACAATTCCCTGTTCGCTAAATTGGAGAAATGCTCTTTTCATCAGAGTTCCATCCCCTTTTTGGGGTATATCATTTCTGAATCAGGTTTTGAGATGGATCCTGCTAAACTGTCGGCTATCAAGGACTGGCCCAGACCAACTACTCTCAAATCCCTGCATAGGTTTCTTGGCTTTGCCAATTACTATAGAAAGTTTATAAAGAACTTTGCTGACATCACGTCTCCACTCACTTCTCTTACTAAGAAAGGGCAAAATTGTAAGAACTGGTCCTCTTCGGCAGTACAGGCTTTTGAAACGCTAAATTCAGCATTTTCTTCTGCACCTCTTCTCAGTCATCCAATTCCTGATTTCCAGTTTATTTTGGAGGTTGACGCTTCCTCTATAGCAGCTGGAGCTGTTCTCTCCCAACGTGATCCGACTACCAGCAAGATACATCCTGGGGCGTTCTTTTCGAAAAAATTCAATCCTGCCGAGTTAAATTATGATGTGGGCAATAAGGAGCTTTTGGCTATAAAATTAGCTTTGGATGAATGGAGGCATTGGTTAGAGGGTACCAGTCAACCTTTTTCATTCTGACAGATCACAAGAATCTTTTATACCTCCAAAAAGCTACACGTCTCAATCCTCGTCAGGCTCGGTGGGCCTTGTTCTTCTCCAGGTTTAATGTTGTACTTTCCTATGTTCCTGGTTCAAAAAATTCCAAGACAGATGCTTTATCTAGGCAGTTCCAATCTTCTGAACCTTCTCCATTGGATTCAGAACCTATACTACGTCCAGTCAAAGTTTTGGCTCAAGTATCCTCTTTTCCAGTACAGGCTTTACATGCTGCTCAAGTCCGTGTACCATCTTCTTGTAAACTACCTTCTGGTATCCTGTATGTACCCAAAGGATTACGTCTTCAGCTTCTACGTTGGGCTCATGACAACATTTCAGCAGGTCATCCGGGAATAACCAATACATTGTGGAAACTGAAGCAGCATGTTTGGTGGTCCACTATGAGGAGGGATGTTAAGGATTATATTGCTGCTTGTAGTTCTTGTGCTTCGAACAAACAATCTTCTCATTGACCGTTTGGTCTATTACACCCTCTTCCTATTCCTCATTACCCTTGGTCTCACTTATCCATGGACTTTGTTACAGATCTTCCTGTTTCTGCTGGAAATACGACCATTTTGGTAGTGGTGGATCGGTTCTCCAAGTCTGCTCACTTCATACCTCTTCCAGGCTTGCCTACAGCTCAAAGACTTTCTGAACTCTTTGTTCTACATATATCTCGTTTACATGGTTTTCCCACTGACATAGTCTCAGATCGTGGAGTCCAATTTGTTTCCAAATTTTGGAGGTCTTTTTGTAAACACTTCAGAATCAACATATCACTTTCTACTGCACACCATCCTCAATCCAACGGACAGACTGAGCGTGTAAATCAAGCCTTGGAATCTTTTCTAAGACATTATGTAGACCATCACCACTCCAACTGGTCTCAGTTATTGCCTTTGGCGGAATTAGCTCACAACTCACGTTATAACGCCTCATTACAGACCTCTCCCTTTAAGGCAGCTTATGGATTTGAACCTAGAACCTTTCCTATGATTACCAGTTCTACTGAAGTCCCTGGAGCAGATCATATAGTGAAAAATCTCAGTAATCACTGGCAACTCATTCGTCAAAATCTACTCTCTTCTTCCTTAAGACATAAGAAATATGCTGATCGCAGAAGGTGCAAGGCTCCTTTACTTCGTACTGGAGACAGAGTATTTTTATCCACCAGATTCATACGTCTAAAACAACCTTGTACCAAGTTGGGTCCTAAGTACATTGGACCTTTTCGAATTGTTTCTAGAGTTTGTTCTTCTGCATACCGCCTGGCCTTACCCAAGACTCTTAAGATCCATCCAGTGTTTCATGTCTCCCTACTCAAGCCAGTCATCTACAATCGGTACTCTATCAAGAGTAAACCACCTCCTCCACTTTCCGTAGAGGGAACTTCTGAGTTTGAAGTCAGCCAGATTCTCGATTCCAAGCTACGGGGCAATCGGCTGTACTACCTGGTCCATTGGAAGGGTTATCCTATCTCTGAACGATCTTGGGAACCGGCCTCTCATGTTCATGCTCCAGCTCTTGTCAAGTCTTTTCACAAGAAATACCCTGCCAGGCCCGGTCGGGTCCCCCGGAGGGGTCCTTGAGGAGGGGGCACTGTCACGCTCAGCTGCTGGGAAGCTCTGCAGTCCTCTCTGTGTGCTTGATTGACAGGTGTCTGAGCCACCCCTTCCTGATGATGTCACAACCAGGCTTTTTATTCTGGCTTCCTGTGTCTCCAGTGTCTGTTTGTTTGTTAACTTTGAGGCTTCTGTTAGGATTTTGCTGAGGAATCTCTCTAACTGCTGCTTTTCTGTTGCCAAGCTCTTCAAGGACTTACTTTGCTGGATTAGCCTTCAACCTCCTGAGTACCTGTCTCCAAACAATGCAAGTACTGTTTGTTTTGTGAAACTTTCAAACTTCCTGTTTACCTGCTGCAAACCCTGCATATTCAGACTACTCTGTGTAGTGCAAACTATTCAAATACTGTTATTTCTGTGAATCCTTCAATCTGCATGTTTACCTGTTTCCAAACTCTGCAAATACTATTATTCAGTGTAAACCTTCAAACTGCTGGATATCCTGTTGCCAATCTCCACAAGTACTGATTATCTGTGTTAACCTTCAAACTACCAGCTTACCTGTTGCTATCACTGCAAGTTCTGACAACACAGTGTTAACCTTCAAACTACCTGATTACATGTTATTAATTCTGCAAGTTCTGACTACACAGTGTTTACCCTCAAACTGCCTGATTACCTTTTGTATACTCTGCAAAGACTGTCTACACAGGGTTAACTCTCAAACTGCCTGATTACCTGTTGCATACTCTGCAAAGACTGTCTACTCAGTGTTAACCCTCAAACTGCCTGATTACCTGTTGCATATTCTGCAAAGACTGTCTACACAGTGTTAACCTTCAGACTTCCTGATAACAAATGACCTACTCCTGCATTATTAACTGTTTCCTGTTTTACCCTTCTTCTGTCTGAGTATAAGTGACTATCCCTGCTCTCCTGATTCTGTGGAAGGCATTTCCTGAAACCAGTTCCTTATTCAGAAGTCTATCTGGCTGATATCATGAATTACTTTGGCACAGGCTAAACCTGCTCCATATCGTGAGTACTTTGTTTTTTGGAGGTTGTCGTGGGGTCACGTCCTGGATTAAACTCAGAGTGCAAGGGTGTTGTTTAAGTTCGCCCTTGCATTTGGGTCTACTTCTGGATATTTCCTAACCTGACAAAATACTTGCAGAGAGAGGCCTCTATTGTGTCATTTCATATTTTATTTTTATACAATGATAGCGTGCATTCAGGGGACTTGTATCTGACAAATATGGCCATTTTGGCTGCACGTAATTTAATATTTAAAGAATGGAAATCCCCCGATGCTCCAAGCTTGGCAGAATTTGTTAATATAATGAAGCTGCAGATGACTATTGAGCAGCAAGATTTAAAATTAAAATCCGAAAAACAGTTTAGAATATTTTTCCATAAGTGGAAGAGAGTAATTTTATCTTGGCCCCTCCCAATACTGGAGGAGTTTCTTCCTCAGTCCTGAGTCAAGAGGTATATTCAGTGAAATTCGATTTTGTTGTTAGGAAATGTGTTATATAAAGTATCAGCCAACTTTAGAGCCTTGATCCTATCTTGGATCTCATCTATAGTAGTCTCCTCTGAAATTAGAACAGACAGTGAGTCATACCAATAAGAGGCTGCACCAGCAACTTTCGCAATACTAGCAACTGGTTGCCACTGCAAACCCTGATAAAGAAACCTTTTTCTTAAATAACCATCCAGTTTCCTATCCATAGGGTCTCTAAAAGAGGAACTATCCACAAGAGGAATAGT
This sequence comes from Bombina bombina, assembly GCF_027579735.1. Taxonomy (NCBI): domain Eukaryota; kingdom Metazoa; phylum Chordata; class Amphibia; order Anura; family Bombinatoridae; genus Bombina; species Bombina bombina. The sequence continues at coordinate 781,309,946 of NC_069501.1, read as the reverse complement.
AGATCTCTTGGCTAAGGTAGATATAGCGCCCCCCAACTATAGGAACAGTACGCCAACAGATCTCACGCTGAATTTAGCCACAGGAAACATCCTTAAAAACACAGAAGATGGGTTAAAAGAAACACCCGGCTTCTCCCATTCCTGAGATATAATTTCAGCCATGCGATCTGGAACAGAAAAACCTCCACAGATTAAGGTTTAAAATCAAAAACTCTATTCAGTTTATTAGCCTTTTTAGGAGCCTCTGCAATTGATTCAGAATCATCCAAAGTAGCTAACACCTCCTTCAATAGTAAACAGAGATACTCCAGTTTAAATCTAAAATTAACCTCCTCAGAATCTACTGTACTAGGAACCGTAGATTCCGAATCAGAGATCTCGCCCTCAGAAGCTGCAGAAGAATGATCCTTGCTAGATAACTGAGAAAGACTAACCAAATCAGTCTTGGCGGAAACAGAACCCATAGAAATGTTCTTAAATTTCCTATTCCTTTTATCAGAACTAGGTAAAGTACTTTGGGCTGCAGAAATTGCAGAAGTCAACTGCACAGCAAAAATCTTTAGGCAAACAAACACTCCCAGAAACTTACTGAGAGGAACTGCAGGGCACTGCATGTAAATCTGTCAATGACTGGGACATGTTAGAGGAAGGCTGAGACAACCCCTGAAAAGCATTATCCTGAGAAAAAAAGGCTCAGATAAGGAATTATTATCTTTAGATAATAAAACTTTATTAAAGAGACAGTCAACACCAGAATTTTTGTTGTTTAAAAAGAAAGATAATCCCTTTATTAACCATTCCCCAGTTTTGCATAACCAACACAGTTATATAAATACACTTTTTACCTCTGTGATTACCTTGTATCTAAGCCTCTGCAAACTGCCCCCTTATTTCAGTTCTTTTGACAGACTTGCTTTTTAGCCAGTATCACTCCAGGATAGCTTCACGTGCATGAGCTCAATGTTATCTATATGAAACACATGAACTAATGCCCTCTAGGGGTCAAAATGCATTCAGATTAGAGGCAGTCTTCAAGGTCTAAGAAATTAGCATATGAACCACCTAGAATTAGCTTTCAACTAAGAATACCAAGAGTACAAAGCAACAAATTGGTGATAAAAGTAAATTGGAAAGTTGTCTAAAATTACATTCCCTATTTAAATCATGAAAGTTTTTTTTTGACTTGCCTGTCATTTTAAGGCAAGGGGAACAAAATTGCACAGGAGGAAAAACCTGGGCATCTGCACAATAAAGACATTTATCAAATGACAGAGAATGCTTGGGATCGGCATCCATAGTAAAAATAAAATAGCCCTTTATTTTCCTTATACTCTAAATTCTATATAGAAAATTAGGAGAGAAACCCAACCGGTAACCAGGAATACAATCCACAACAGCAGATAAAACAATCTTGTTCAAACTGCCAGGGCCGTTTTTAGGGGCGGGCGATGCGGGCAGCTGCCCGGGGCGCTAGGCACACTGCAGGGCTCCTCCAGAGCACTGAGCCTAAATGCTAATTTTCCTTAAAGAAATAATACAGTTCGTATGCCATTAGTATAGCTTACCTCCCCTTAAATAATAATAATAAAAAAAAGTTTCCTTTATTTATTTCTGCCCCGTGTCTGCTCTGCCAGAGGGTGCTGCTGTTTTTTTTTCCTGCAACCCTTGTTGGTAGACACGGGGTTAACTGTGCTCTCCTCCTCTGCCTGCTAACACTCAGATTTAGGCAGAAAGTATAACGGAGCAGGAGGTCACGTGGGCGGCTGCTCCGTGCTAGTTGCTACTGTTATGTGTGAGCTGCCGGGAGTAGTTTATAGCTCTCCTAAAGCAGGAAATGGTAGATGATCAGTAACATGGGATCTTCAAGTGTACTTTGCATACTGGTGGCAAGGCTGAGCTGCTAAAAAATGTAATGTTTTTTTTTTAGACTTCTCTCTTCTATATTAGCTAAAACCAGTTATCAGCAATGTGAGATATATACAGTACAGGGAGTGCATAATTATTAGGCAAATGAGTATTTTGACCACATCATCCTCTTTATGCATGTTGTCTTACTCCCAGCTGTATAGGCTTGAAAGCCTACTACCAATTAAGCATATTAGGTGATGTGCATCTCTGTAATGAGAAGGGGTGTGGTCTAATGACATCAACACCCTATATCAGGTGTGCATAATTATTAGGCAACTTCCTTTCCTTTGGCAAAATGGGTCAAAAGAAGGACTTGACAGGCTCAGAAAAGTCAAAAATAGTGAGATATCTTGCAGAGGGATACAGCACTCTTAAAATTGCAAAGCTTCTGAAGCGTGATCATCGAACAATCAAGCGTTTCATTCAAAATAGTCAACAGGTTCGCAAGAAGCGTGTGGAAAAACCAAGGCGCAAAATAACTGCCCATGAACTGAGAAAAGTCAAGCGTGCAGCTGCCAAGATGCCACTTGCCACCAGTTTGGCCATATTTAAGAGCTGCAACATCACTGCAGTGCCCAAAAGCACAAGGTGTGCAATACTCAGAGACACGGCCAAGGTAAGAAAGGCTGAAAGACAACCACCACTGAACAAGACACACAAGCTGAAACGTCAAGACTGGGCCAAGAAATATCTCAAGACTGATTTTTCTAAGGTTTTATGGACTGATGAAATGAGAGTGAGTCTTGATGGGCCAGATGGATGGGCCCGTGGCTGGATTGGTAAAGGGCAGAGAGCTCCAGTCCGACTCAGACGCCAGCAAGGTGGAGGTGGAGTACTGGTTTGGGCTGGTATCATCAAAGATGAGCTTGTGGGGCCTTTTCGGGTTGAGGATGGAGTCAAGCTCAACTCCCAGTCCTACTGCCAGTTTCTGGAAGACACCTTCTTCAAGCAGTGGTACAGGAAGAAGTCTGCATCCTTCAAGAAAAACATGATTTTCATGCAGGACAATGCTCCATCACACATGTCCAAGTACTCCACAGCGTGGCTGGCAAGAAAGGGTATAAAAGAAGAAAATCTAATGACATGGCCTCCTTGTTCACCTGATCTGAGCCCCATTGAGAACCTGTGGTCCATCATCAAATGTGAGATTTACAAGCAGGGAAAACAGTACACCTCTCTGAACAGTGTCTAGGAGGCTGTGGTTGCTGCTGCACGCAATGTTGATGGTGTACAGATCAAAACACTGACAGAATCCATGGATGGCAGGCTTTTGAGTGTCCTTGCAAAGAAAGGTGGCTATATTGGTCACTGATTTGTTTTTGTTTTGTTTTTGAATGTCAGAAATGTATATTTGTGAATGTTGAGATGTTATATTGGTTTCACTGGTAAAAATAAATAATTGAAATGGGTATATATTTGTTTTTTGTTAAGTTGCCTAATAATTATGCACAGTAATAGTCACCTGCACACACAGATATCCCCCTAAAATAGCTATAACTAAAAACAAACTAAAAACTACTTCCAAAACTATTCAGCTTTGATATTAATGAGTTTTTTGGGTTCATTGAGAACATGGTTGTTGTTCAATAATAAAATTAATCCTCAAAAATACAACTTGCCTAATAATTCTGCACTCCCTGTATATATATATATATATATATATATATACTGTATATATATATATATATATATATATATATATATATATATTAAAATGAGTTATCAGCAATGTGATATATACATATATATATATATATATATATATATATATATATATATGCTAAAATGAGTTATCAGCAATGCGAGACATATATATATATATATATATATATATATAAATATATATATATATATGCTAAATATATGTTAAAATGGGTTATTATCAGCAATGTGATATATATATACTAAAATTAGTTATCAGCAAGGGGCCTATTTTTTCACATGGACCTGTGGTCTTTAAGAATGAACAGGTGTTCATCTGAACCTGCACCAGCTATTTGGCAACCTGGCTGAATAAAGATACTTACATGTAACAAGTTTCCAGTCTCCGGGTCTCCTATTTCCCCCTGGTGGGATATTTCCTCTTCATTATATATATATATATATATATATATATATATATATATATATATATATATATATATATATATATATACACACACACACACATATACTATTCCAGCAAAATATTCTCACACCCCAGGTCTCAGGGTTATAATCCCCCTATAACAACATTTACTGTCTCCCACATACAGGAGCTGTAAAATGTGTGTGAGTTCCTTTAAGATGAAACTCTACCTCTTTGTGAATAGCTTAGAATGCGATATTCAGTTTTTACACTAAATATGACAGATATTTTATAGGAAGACATGAAGCCTTACCTTTGTTTTTAGCAGTTTATATTTTAAAGCAGGAATATTTTATGTTAGGATATTTTTATAAACGTGCTTAAAGTAGAACCGGTGTAAAAAGACTGAAATATTTTTTCAAAATCTAGAAATATTTAATAATATAATCTGTAATAAAATGGTAATTTATATACAGTATATGTATGTATATATATATATATATATATATATATATATATATACATCTATCTATAAGCCCTGATAATATAGAATATATAATAATCTATATATGTCTAGCACTGTTTGTATATGTAGGTATATATATTTCCAGTATGGGACTAAATAGAAATTACATGTATGAGTCTTCAAAGCAAACAGTAGCACCAGGGTAAAAAAATTGCAAAGTCAATTATATTTAAAAATAATAAAGAAGCTCAGGCATTATACTTGACACTGTTTAGCTCCATAGTGCTCCTACTGATATTTGGAGTATATGCAGTTGCAAAGGCTTCTGCACCCTACTTACTTCTGGGACTTATAGTAACACTGTTATATATAGTTAGGTCAAAACTATTAGAATTAAAGCATAAGGTGTATATACATCTATTTTACATGGATATAATTTTTTTAGTCCATTTGTGGGTCAGTATACTGTAAAATTGCTTTTCCCTTAAAGGGACACTGCACTGTAAAATTGTTATCCATTTGCAAGATCACTATATGGCAGCACTATTTCCTGCCATGTTGTGCTCCAGATGCCTACCTAGGTATCTCTTTAACAAAGAATATAATGGAAACAATGCAAATTTGATAATAGAAGTAAATTGGAAACTTTTTTTTAAATTGAATGCTCTGTCTGAATCACTAAATAACATTGTTGGGCTTCATATTACTATTAATGTTCTTTGAAAAAATTGGGGACTTATCAGCCTTGTGCTTATACATTAATTTAAATGTGCAATTAAATGGGAATGTATGAAAATCCTTAGCTGATGATTTATAGACACAAGAGATTAAATGCATTTTACTAAAATATAAAAAAATTGGGAGCCATGTTGCACTTTAGAATGGGGGGGCGCATTTTGGAATTTTGCCCTGGGAGCCAAGTTCCCTAGAAACGGCCCTGCAAACTGCTAATCCTAGAAAGCTGCAACCATACGAGAGAAGCGACAGGCAGGAAAAAAGATCTTATGGCTGAAAAAAACGCTCTGACTCCTTGAAAATACAGCTTCTAAACAGCCGGATCAGCACTCAGGAAGTAACTGAGAGGTCACATCAGTGATGTGCAGTCACTGGAGGCAGGTGAGGCAGTGCTTCACCTCTCATATGGGCAAAAATATATATATTTTTTTATTGGCTTTAAAAAAAAAATTGTAATTTTTTTTTTCCAGCATTTTTTTTTCTCACAGCTATATGTTGTGCAATGAAGAGGCACAAGCAGGTCTGCCCACCATTACACAACATGCTGCGCCATCTACTGGATGCAAGTGGTTAAGATCATTGCATGGCCCATTAACTGCTTATTTGAGGCAGTCCTATTTGGGCTGAACCAATCCAGCGAGAGGCATTAGTAAGTGGAACATAGGGTTGGGGCTGGATGTTAAATCATATAAAACAAAACAAAAACGGAAAAAAACAACTTTCATATATTTTGTTGCTGTCCTGTGAAGCTGCCAGCTTTGCTAAAGTGAAAAAGAGAGTTCTGTTCTTCCCCTCTAAGTGCAGTGGAATGTGCCACTGTCACTTCCTGAATCCTTCCAGAGCAGGAGAGAGGCACAGAGAGCAGTGTTTCACCCACATCTTATTAAAGTAAGATTTTACTGATAGGGATTCTGTTAGTGAAAATGATAATTTAATGAATGTGGTTTAGTGTTTGTTTACTCTTTTACAGCAGGGTCGTTTTTGTATTTTGTTTACTCAAACTTTACACCCACTAACTTAGCAGCTTGCCTCTGTACTTCACACTAAATTATAGACTAATTTTCTGAACTCTCTGTAGCTCTGCTGTTTTATTACTTTAAAATGCAGTGGTCCCCCCCCCCCCTTGTGTGTGTGTGTGTCTCTCTCTCTATCTATCTAGCCATCTCTCTCCTTATGTGTTGTTCTCCCCCATGGTCTCTTTCTCTCTCTGTCTCTCTTCCTCCCCCTCTGACTCTCATCCCTTATGTAATGAAAGAATCTATAAGCATAATTTGCAGCATTAAAGTAAAAAGTATGTTTTAAACATATTTTAATGGGCATGGATTTCTAGATCTCATAATCAGAGCAAGCATTGTGTTATCTGGCAAGAGTTTCTGTTACAATCCTTTAAACTAAAATCAGATGTTTACTAAGTTGACCAGTTTTCCAAGACACCATTTAAAGTAACATGAAACCCATATGAAACCCATATGCAAATTTAAATAACTTTCCAATTTACATCTAATATCTAATTTTCTTCATTATTTTGATGTCCTTTGTTGAAAATCATATCTAAATATGCTCAGTAGCTGCTGATTGGTGGCTGCACATAGATACCTCATGTGATTGGCTCACCCATGTGCATTGCTATTTCTTCAACAAAGGATATCTAAAGAATGTAGGCGTATCCTGCCACTGCCTCACCAGCCTCTGATGTCACTGCACGTCACTGGGTCACATGATTGCAAATTCAAAAGTAAGGTGCGGTCCAACAACTTTCTTTAAGAGATATTACCCAAACAAAATAAAAGGTAACTTTGGGCAAACAAATCCCCATAGCCAAAATAAAAAAAAACTTCACATGACAGAACAGTGCCCTGAACTGCTGCCCAATAAATCCACAAACTTTAAAAGGGATATATAGTCCAATAAGGATCCACCTTGTTCTCAAACTATCCTTTTTTTTCTTTTTTTTTCTCCTATGTGCTGCATCCTTCTTACCTAGAAGATAAAAGCACTTACCTGTGGATACGCTGTAGGGCAGGTACAGCAAACAGGTGTGACAGAATCCTCACTGACATAGACATGTAGATAAAGAAAAAACAGAGTAACCAACCCTGGTTTTCTATATAGGGGTAGCAAAAATATTGAAAGGTAAGCAAAGACCACCTCGCCGTCTTCCAATTGCTAAAAGCCACCATTACTCTTACTAAAGAGGATTACATGGACACAGCATGACCCCAATCCTTGCTTGCAGGGAAAGGTACCTAAAGGATTAACAACTTGATTTCTTCAGATACCTTCTTCGCACATCACCTACAATGTTACGCAGGCAAAGAATGACTGGGGATTGTGGGTAGTGGGAGGATACTTGAAGCTTTTCTGGGGTGTTCTTTGCCTCCACCTGGTGGCCAGGAGTTGAATTCCCACTAGTAATTGAATGGATTCATGGACTCTCCATTCCATTGGAAAGAAAGATAATTCCTTTATTACTTGTTCCCCAGTTATGCATAACCAACACTGTTATGTTAAAGCACCTTTTACCTCTGTTAATACCTTGTATCTAAGCCTCTGCAAATTGGCTCCTTATTTCAGTTCTTTTGATAGACTTGCATTATAGCCAATCAGTGAGTGAGCACAATGTTATCTATATGGCACACATATACTAGTGTTGTCCAGCCAGCTATATAAAATAATACACTGAGATAAGAGGCGGCCTTCAAGGACTTATACATTAGCATATGAGCCTACCAAGGTTTAGTTTTAAATAAAGAATACCAAGAGAACAAAGAAAAATTGATGATAAAAGTAAATTGGAAAGTTGTTTAAAAGGGCTGCCCTATCTGAATCATGAAAGTTTAATTTTGACTAGACTGTCTCTTTAAGCCTACCTAGGTATGATTTTCAACAAAGGATACAAAGAGAACAAAGGAGATTAGATAATAGAAGTAAATTGGAAAGTTGAAATCTTATGCTTTGTCTGAATCAGAAAAAAAATGTGTTTCATGTCCCTTTAAGACAACATAAAAGAAAGGATCAGCAACATTTCAGGACACAGCCTTTAATCATGCCTACTTTAACAATGGTTACACTAAGCTTATAAAGACCATAAGGGCACCCTCTAGGTTTCCCTTTTAAAAACAATATATTTAATTAATTAAAAAATTTAAAGTTTAGAATAGCAACCAATATATCTCTTTATTCATGCCCTTAGGGGTCAAGGTTTCTAATTTGAAAATAGGTCTACGTATGTGGTCAATATTCTGAAACCTAAGATGGTTTACTACATATATTTTGCCTGAATAAAGTGATGGGCAACCGAGTCAATTAGATCTTTATTCCTAATGCTGGATGCTCATTATTCCTTTTCCTGACCCTGCGGGTGGTCTCACCCACATGGGCATGTTATAAAGTAAACAGCAGTAACCTCTAATACCAAATTTCTTCCATGTAACCAGGTGGGAAAAATTAAAACCCTTCAGTATATTATTACAATTACCACAACCCAAACAGAGGTAAGTCCCTCTATGCTCCTTGGTGATATAACCCATCTTAGAAGAAATACCAGATCCAATATCCATTCTTACTAAAATATCCCTTAAATTAGGTACCCTGATTAATGTTTAGACAATTTTCTTCTTTACCTTATCACTCATAGAATTGTTCTTTGTTACAAAGAACAATCCTTTACCATCCTCACACTTCTTTGGTGATTTAACAAACAATAACTCAGACCTATTCTTCTTTAAAATACTTTCAATTTGTTTATCTAATAGCCTTTGTGGGTAAACCCTATTTACAAACAAATTATCCATCTCTTTAAAGGACCAGTCAACACATTAGATTTGCATAATCAACAAATGCAAGATAACAAGACAATGCAATAGCACTTAGTCTGAACTTCAAATGAGTAGCAGATTTTTTTATAACAAATTTCAAAGTTATGTATATTTCCACTCCCCTTGTACCATGTGATAGCAATCAGCCAATCACAAATGCATATACGTATAGTCTGTGAATTCTTGCACATGCTCAGTAGGATCTGGTGACTCAAAAAGTGGAACTATAAAAGACTGTGCACATTTTTTTTAATGGAAGTAAATTGGAAAGTTGTTTAAAATTACTTGCTGTATCTGAATCATGAAAATGTAATTTAACCTGAGTGTCCCTTTAAGTATCTGCCTGGCCAAATATTTATCTGATTCTATTCTCCTTACATGCAACAACTGACTTGTGGGCAGATATTTAATTAGTGCTGGAGGATGAGCACTTTCATAGTGTAACAATGTATTGGTATGGGTTGGTTTCTTAATATGGTGTGCCTTAAATTGAAAACCATCTTTCAAGATTGGTGTATCAAGGAAATTACCGGACTGTTCACTCAACACCATTTTAAACTACACATTTCGAGTAGAATCAGTCAAGTCTTTCACCAAATCCAATAGAGTTCCAATGTCACCCCTCCCCAGGTGGCGCCATATTGAAGTAACAAAGGTTGTTCATAAACTAACCTCCTCAAAGAAGTTCATAAAAATATTTGCATATGTAGGGATGACATTGGGATCCATAACTGTCCCCTGGATCCGTAGCTAAAAAGTGTTATGGAAAAGGAAATAATTACAGTACAGTATTAATTCCAATAAAACCATACAAAATGCCTGTTATTGTAAGGTACACCTCCCAAGAGAGGATAATGTAGATTTCACTGTCCCCAAGCCACTCTCATGAGGTATTGACGTATATAAACTCACCACATCCTTAGTAAAGAGTATACATTCCTCACTAATATTATCCAGATTTTCCACTTTGACTAAAAAATCTGTTTCTTTAATATAAATTACTTTTCTCAACATAGGGTCTTAAAACTTTATCTAAAAAAATTGATACATTTCTCAGAACAGAATCAGTTTAATTCATCAGATGTTATGAAGATGCGCTATAACGTTTTATTATAGATATAATATTCACCTGCGCTCCGCCACCGACCTAAAAAGTCAATTATTCTGTGAGCTAATGGTTTGAATTCTTCTCCAACCAGCGCTCTAGCTATAAGTGCCATATGTTTAGAGTACTAATTTGAGAACAATTCAAACCTTTAGCTTACAGAAAAATTTACTTTTGAAGTGGGCGACGGGGCAAGGGGAATTTGAATTTCATATCTATATTAAAAAGTAAGTTATTGCGCATTTTTGTTACAACTGATGAATAAAACTCCATATGAAATATCACTAACATTACGGATCTGATTTTATAATAGAGAAAGTTTACCATTACTTTATTCAAAAAACTGGACTGTATCTTTTGCTATTATGCCATTCCTATAGGCCTTTTCTACACAGTGTCTAATCCCTTTTCCAATCTTAAAAACAGGATCACTCTGGAGTGGTAAATAAATATTCAAAGTCAAATATAATTTTCATGGATATTATCTGCTGCTCCGGCTCAAACATCTAGAGAAGCAGCTGCGACAGCAGTAGTAGGGTTATCTTCAGCATCTGCTGTAGTAGGCAATCCCATGTCCACTAGGAGTAAGAGATAAACAGGGCCCACCACTACCAGGACTAGTAGCAGCAAAATCTGTAGCAGTAAGGGTCCCATAAGTCCACCCATAAAAGTAACGTGCAAACAAAAGGTAGGGAACAGCAACCAAACAATTAGGCACAGGAGCCAGGAGGCAGCCACCTCATCCACATCAATGAAGCTCCAAAAGAAAGGGTGCTCCAGCCTTGACAATTTAATATAAAAATACCTTTATTGTGCCACGGTCCACAAGAAAACAAACAACGTTTCAGACCTACATTAGGTCCTTAGTCATGTATACCTGAATATGCAGAGAGACTACCTTTATAACAAGTACACAGGTGTGAATCAATTATGCAGGTGCATATCAACTACACATTGATTATAAAACAGCGCCATCTAGTGCTGACAATTTTTATAACATTTAAAGATGATATTTCACATCTTAAACAAGCACTGTGTAAAATGTGTATTGACAAAGTTAAAAAAATACACAATTAAAACATATACATATAGTCCCTATGCATAAAATTAAAAAATGAGAAGCTACATAATAAAACAGAATCCAGAAACAGTCCTAGTAACAAAGTTGTTAAAGAATAGCAACAATCATGTACAGTATGTAGCCATACAGGTCCAAAAAGTATAAATAACACAAGAATATATATGTAGAAGTATGTTAATACATGTGGTTCATGCAAATGTTATGAGTACCTCTATATCAATTTTAAATCTGTACAGGCATCATATTCAGTATATATCACATACAAATAGAGTGTTTATTTATCTGAAGAGTGACCAATCAAAATCCTTGTTGAGGCCCTTTGGTTTCAGAGTTTGTAACTTATTGATCCAAAACATTTCCCTGACTTTAAGGAGAAATTCTCTATCACCACCCCTCCTGGGAATATCTACTCTCTCAATAATCTGGAAGCGTAATTGGCTGATGTTATGGCCAGCTTCTATATAATGTGACGAGACAGGGGCATCCTTATTTTCACATCTTATAGTCGATTTGTGTTGTGTAATCCGTACAGGACTCACCAATGTAATAAAAACCACACTGACATTTAATGAGATATATTATGAATTTGGATCTACATGTTAAATATTGTTTGATCTTTTATTTTTTACCTTGTGTGGGATGGTGAAAGAATTCACCTTTTATCATAGAATTGCAATTGCTGCAATTTATGCATGGATAACAACCTGTCTGTCCTGGACCTATAGTCTTCTGAATATTAATTTTTTCACTGCCTATATCTGCTCGAACCAAATAGACTTTAATGTTTTTATTGCGTTTGTACGCTGACATAGGGGGATTGTCAAATGTTCTCACCAACGGATTGAGATCCTTTAAAATAAACCAGTGTCTTCTGAGTATGCGATTAATTTTATTGCTCATATGGTTATATTTACTAATAAAAATCAACCTGTCTTCCTTATTGTCCCTTTTCTGATCAGTTTCCTTTTGGAGCATGACCTCTTTTTTTCTGTTTATCTATTAAATAGTTGGGATAACCCCTTCTCTTGAATTTATGACCCATCTCTTCCAGTCTATCATGGCATAATTTAGGGTCTCTAACTATCTTCTTAACCCGTAAAAACTGACTTTTTGGTAAAGCTTTAAAGACATTTGGTGAATGATGGCTGTCATACCTGAGTAGGCTATTCCTGTCTGTTGGTTTAGTATAGAGGTCAGTCTTAAGGAAACCTCTTTATTTGTAAACTACCGTATCTAGAAAGTTAACAGAAACTTCACTGGCCATCAATGTGAATTTTAGTCCCAAGACTGATCTATTCAAATCATCTACAAAGGATAATAGACTCTCAATGTCGCCCCTCCACAAGCCAAAAATATTGTCTATGTACCTCCACCAGGAGGCGCCATAGCGTATGAACAGCTTGTGAGGATATACAAAATGCTCCTCACAGCTGCCCATAAATATATTGGCATATGTAGGGGCGACATTGGAGCCCATAGCAGTGCCCTGTCTTTGTTGATAGAAAGTATTCTTAAAGAGAAAATAATTCTGATACAGAATAATGTCAAGAAGTTTTATAAGGAAGTTGATTTGATCCTCATCATAAAATCCTTCAGTTCTTAATAATGCCTGTACAGATGTTGTACCACTCCTATGTTTAATTGATGTGTATAAGCTACATACATCAAGGGTATAGATAATACATTTATCCCCTACAAAATCCATGTTATTCAGTTTTTCCAAAAAATCACTTGTATCTTTTAGATATGAAGTAATTTTAGTTACTGAAGGTTGTAACACCTTATCAAGAAAAATGGCATTTTAGAAAAAACTGAATTCATACCAGCCACTATAGGCCTACCCGGTGGTCTAGTGGCATTTTTGTGTATTTTTGGTAATGTATATATAACAGGCCTAATTGGATGTTGCACCAAAAGGCAATTTCTGAATGTATCTGTGATAATACCTCTTTTCACAGCCCTCATAGTTATATATTATATTTCCTTTTTTATTTTGTTAGTTGGATCTGCGTCTAGTTTCTGGTATATCTGGGTGTCTTGCAATTGTCTTAAAATCTCTTGTACATAATCCGCCTTTATCGGCCTCCTTAATGGTAATATTGGTATTGCTTTTCAGCTTATTTAAAGCCTGTCTATCATGTCTAGAAATGCTACCATGGGTTCCAACTGTATATTTCTTATTCATCTGTAGGGCATTGTTAATGTCTTGCTGAACCAATGCTGTATATGTGGATGTCTATGTGAAACAGTGGGGGGTGTAAAATTACTCTTATTTTCAATACCATATTTCTTAGGGTTATTAAAACCATGATCAATAGTATATTGTGTAGCTGTACTTGGTGAAATAGTGCCAAAATAAGCTTTAAGTTTAATTTTTCTAAAAAAGTTGTGTAAATCTTTATTTAATTCAAACTCATAAACCTCACTAGAAACTGAAAAAGACAAACCTTTATTCAACAGTGCTAATTCATTCACACTTAATTCATGATCTGAAATATTGTGTACCAAATTTTCAACACCTAAAGAAGTCTCCTTCTCTTTACATATATTAGTATTTACATTGCCAGTGCTCTGTGATACCTCAAATTGATTCAGTACAGAAAAAGACATAACAGTGTCCACAACTGGGCAAAGCTGCCCCATTACCGTTAAAGTCCGATCCGGTGTGGGAACCATAGTTAGCAAAGTAGTGTCCTCATTAGGGAGCTCTTTGGGGTGGTTCTGCATGCACCATTAACAAACACCTAACAACAGCAGTCCCCCACAACCCCCTGCATACCATCCAGGGGTACCTTTAATAGTGGTGTCCTCTCTGATAACCCCGTGCTCTGCGGCCTCTCGTCCTGGTCATATATACAGGCCGACCTCTTCCTATGTTTTCTTCCTCTGCGGTGTGTTCTGCGTCAGAGTCCTCTGTTAAAAAACTCACAAGGACTCCGAACTGCTACAGGGATCCTCCGTTGCCCGGTGTTTCTTGCCTCTGTGTCGGGCTGCATCACGGGATGTGGCTCCTCTCCTTCCTTGTGTCATTGATAGACCGCATCATTACTGTAGTCCTGTATATACTTATGAACCCCTAATCTGATGCCCCCAACATCGCCGAACCCTACATTATACTCCTACTTACAGGACACTACAGATTTCCTGAGCAAAATTGCAACAAACATTGTTCCACCGGATAGTCAATTGGTAACCATGGACATAGCAAGCCTATACACATCTATCCCTCATGACCTAGGTATTGCAAGCAAATTCTATTTCCTGAATAAGGACAAGTTGTACTCACCAAGTGAGAGACGGCTGATTAGGGATCTATTTGAAATAGTTCTATATGAAAATTTCTTTCTCTTTGAGGACACGTATTTCATACAGAAAAAAAATACGGCCATGGGCTCAAATGTAGCCCCAACATATGCAAACCTTTTCGTTGGTCAATTTGAGGAGGATGTAGTATACAAAGTTCAAGGCTTCAAAGACTATGTACAAGGCTGGTATCGCTATATAGACGATATATTCTTTATTTGGACAGGGAGTGATGAGGATTTATCTAGATTCGTTGAGAGACTTAATACTTCACATGTATCATTACAATTCACTATGGCCTAGATTTGGAGTTTTGTCGGTAACGACCCGCGTAGCTAACGCTGGCTTTTTTCTGGCCGCACCATAAAAATAACTCTGGTATTGAGAGTCCACAAGAAGGCTGTGTTAGGCTCCAAAAAAGGAGTGTAGAGCATTTTTAACGCAGCTTCAACTCTCGATACCAGAGTTGCTTACGCAAGCGGCCAGCCTCAAAAACGTGCTCGTGCACGATTCCCCCATAGGAAACAATGGGGCTGTTTGAGCTGAAAAAAAACCTAACACCTGCAAAAAAGCCGCGTTCAGCTTTTAACGCAGCCCCATTGTTTGCTATGGGGAAACACTTCCTACGTCTGCACCTAACACCCTAACATGTACCCCGAGTCTAAACACCCCTAACCTTACACTTATTAACCCTTAATCTGCCGCCCCCGCTATCGCTGACCCCTGCATATTATTTTTAACCCCTAATCTGCCGCTCCGTAAACCGCCGCTACTTACATTATCCTTATGTACCCCTAATCTGCTGCCCCTAACACCGCCGACCCCTATATTATATTTATTAACCCCTAATCTGCCCCCCACAACGTTGCCTCCACCTAACTACACTTATTAACCCCTAATCTGCCGAGCGGACCTGAGCGCTACTATAATAAAGTTATTAACCCCTAATCCGCCTCACTAACCCTATAATAAATAGTATTAACCCCTAATCTGCCCTCCCTAACATCGCCGACACCTAACTTCAAACATTAACCCCTAATCTGCCGACCGGAGCTCACTGCTACTATAATAAATGTATTAACCCCTAAAGCTAAGTCTAACCCTAACACCCCCCTAAGTTAAATATAATTTTTATCTAACAAAATTAATTAACTCTTATTAAATAAATTATTCCTATTTAAAGCTAAATACTTACCTGTAAAATAAATCCTAATATAGCTACAATATAAATTATAATTACATTGTAGCTATTTTAGGATTAATATTTATTTTACAGGCAACTTTGTAATTATTTTAACCAGGTACAATAGCTATTAAATAGTTAAGAACTATTTAATAGTTACCTAGTTAAAATAATAACAAAATTACCTGTAAAATAAATCCTAACCTAAGTTACAATTAAACCTAACACTATACTATCATTAAATTAATTAAATAAAATACCTACAATTACCTACAATTAAACCTAACACTACACTATCAATAAATAAATTAAATACAATTCCTACAAATAACTACAATGAAATAAACTAACTAAAGTACAAAAAATAAAAAAGAACTAAGTTACAAAAAATAAAAAAATATTTACAAACAAGAAAAATATTACAACAATTTTAAACTAATTACACCTACTCTAAGCCCCCTAATAAAATAACAAAGACCCCCAAAATAACAAAATGCCCTACCCGTCCTGAAGAGCTCCTCCGATGTCCTGATCCAAGCCCAAGCGGGGGGCTGAAGAGGTCCATGATCCGGCTGAAATCTTTATCCAAGCGGGAGCTGAAGAGGTCCATGATCCGGATGAAGTCTTCTATCAACGGCATCTTCAATCTTCTTTCTTCCGGATCCATCTTGCAGACCTCCGACGCGGAACATCCTCTTTTCCCGACGCCTACTAGCCGAATGACGGTTCCTTTAAGGGACGTCATCCAAGATGGCGTCCCTCGAATTCCGATTGGCTGATAGGATTCTATCAGCCAATCGGAATTAAGGTAGGAATATTCTGATTGGCTGATGGAATCAGCCAATCAGAATCAAGTTCAATCCGATTGGCTGATTCGATTGGCCAATCAGATTGAGCTTGCATTCTACTGACTTTTTTCCTGCGGCTGGAGTTTTGTCGTTAGATGTCTAACGCTCACTTCAGCCACGACTCTAAATACCGGAGTTAGAAAGATCCCATTGAAAAGATAGGATACGCAATTTACGTAAGGGGATCTGCGGTATGGAAAAGTTGCGGCTGAAAAGTGAGTGTTAGACCCTATTTTGAGTGACTCCAAATACCGGAGTTAGCCTAAAACCAGCGTTAGGAGCCTCTAACGCTGGTTTTCACGGCTAACGCCAAACTCCAAATCTAGGCCTATGGAGGCAAGTAAAACTCAAGTCAGTTTTCTTGACACCATGATATCCGTTGTGGATCATCGCTTACGTAGTGATTTATTCACCAAAAGCACAGATAGAAATAATACTCTTCTGTACCAAAGTTTTCATCCACCGTCTCTCATGAGGAATCTTCTTTTGGGTCAACTATTAAGAACTAAAAGAATAGTTGATGATCCTGAATTATGCTCAATAAGATTAGAGGAGATGTCCCAAAAATTCTTAAGTCGTGGCTACCCACCTGAAATTGTGAACCAAAACATGAGTAAAGTATTGGAGATTAATAGGACAAGCTTACTTTCGAGAAAGCAAAAAGATACCAAAAAATTCTCTGTTCCTTTTGTGAGCCATTTTGTATTTCATAGTAGAGACCTGAAGAGATCTATACTTCAACATTGGCATTTGTTGAGAGATGATGTTCAGGTGGGGAACGTGTTTTCTGATGCCCCACTTTTTTCATTTAGGAGAAATAGGAACTTCAGAGATGTTCTAATTCGGGCCGATTGGGGGTCTCAGAAAAAACAAGTGGAAATAACCAAGAAAGGCTCATTCCCATGTATGAACTGCGCATTATGCCATTCCATGCAACAAGGGGATAGTATCATACACCCCCTATCTGGCAAGAGGATACCAATTCATGGCCGATTCTCATGCTCTTCTAAGTATATAATATACATCATCAAGTGTCCATGTGGTCTAGCCTATGTAGGGGAGACCACTCAAATGGCCAGAGACAGAATACGCCAACATAAAACAGCAATAGGTAGTAATGATGAGGACGCCCCGGTAGCACACCATTTTTCGAGATATGGCCATAATAAAAGCCAATTACGCTTTCAGATTGTTGACGGGGTTCCACCCCTACGTAGAGGGGGAGATAGACAACAATTACTATTTAGAAAAGAAGCTCAGTGGATCAGAAAATTGGACACTATGGTCCCAAAAGGTTTGAACAGGGATATCTCCTGGGGTAACTTTATTTGAATTTCAAGTAGGTTTGACTTTATATTGTAGTCAGTGAGTTCCAGGATTTCTGAAAATGCTCCTAAGCTATTGCCTTTAGACTAGATAAACGTCTTTGTCAGTCTCTAGGCTGCGATTCTAAGGTATTGCACTATATACTGTGTGGGTTGGGCTGTCTCTGATCCAGTATAGTGGTGCATTTATTTTCACATTCAATCCAATTCAGAATGATTATATAGAAATATAGTTCTGGGCCCCAGGTTGGAGCCATAGATTATAAATCCAGTGGAGTAATTATGTTGGTCCAGAGGACAATATATCACTAGATAATTTCTTTAAATCAAGATAGCATTTAAGGTGCTCATGGTTATTTTACCTGTTGCATATACATAAGATTAATACTATGATATTATATGACTTTGTATCCCAGCATACTATGTGCACCCTATTTAGATATTAAACAGGTGATTAATGTTGTCTAAGAAAGTGTGGACGTTATTGGTATAGGCCTCCATGGAGAGTATTCTGAATATTGGAAGTGAGCTAAAATATTAGTTCCTACAAAATTTCCATCATAGGTCCCTGATGGATATATATTGTTTTTTTTAAATAAGATAGAATGGTGGTTTGTATATACTGTTTCGTTTTTTCGGGTGTTTATCCAGCATTAACGTGCTGTTTAATAATTCTCTAATTTTATTATTGTTCATTTTTTCATTATATGTTCCTGATGGATATATATTAGTTTTTGCATTTAGATAGAATTGCAGTTCGCATATACTGGTTGCGATTTTGTATTTTTATTTAGTATCGTTATGTCATGTAATATATATTTTTTTTATTTCCCTTTTTTTTTTCTTTTTTTATCTCGCTGATTATGGCATGCTTATTTTTTTGCATGGGATATACAATCTAAGTGGTATGTGTAGCTGTCTGTGAGTTTTATCCATATCCATATTCAAGTTTTAAGTTTTACACTTTTTGTAGGGATGCATGAATAATCAACCAATGGCTTACCTTACATGACGTTTAAATTGCACCTGCATGTTGAGGCTGGACATTCCTTGACAAAGGGGAGGAGTCCCTGAAACGCGCGTCGGAACCAGCACAGACGCCAACACCTGTACCGACCCTGCTAACGGCTATCACAACCCACATCATCCTTGAGCACCGGCATTACCCACAAGAACGAGATGGGACATTGGCACCAATAAGCACATTTCCACACCGAAGGGAACGCTGGAGACGAGTCTCACGGTAAAGTCTTATGACGCTGGCTAAACCGAAGTGTCAGGTAATATCGCGGCTAATGACTGGCCCTGCAATGTTGTGATTTCGTATACAGAGATACTGATGCTGCTTCATACTAGTCTGTCCTGGTACAGATTAGGGGCATACAGATACCAACATACAAGATTATAGCTTTACCGTGAGTGAAGATTACACAGGGTGTGAGGTTATACTTATTACACGGATATATCTCGCTAGTGGGTATATGACCTAGAATTCATTCTGTGGGTTATATAATTGTGATTCAAGCTGCTCATTACAAGGACTATACTTTGAATACTTCAATCATTTCCCCAGTTAGTTGCAGAATATAAGGGCGGCACTCAGTACGCTTCAAGTAATTCTTTATCATTGGTTCACAAAATCCTCAAAAGGACATTTTTTATTTTAACATAGTCTGACTGGATAATGTTTCATATCTTAGTTAAGACATTTCAGCTTGATTCCTATCAACAAGAAAGGACATTTAAACCTGTATCTGTGGAAAAGATATTTAAATGCACATTTGGATTTTTTGTTTCTGTTGCTACAAGATAATCACTCTCTCAGTTTGGATACAAAATCTCAATATGGATTGTTTTCTTTTTTTACTATGATACAAGTGTCCTATAACATGAATTATTTTTTTCTTTCCTTTTCTGAAGTTATATGAGGTTATGTTGACATTGTGAAACATCATTTAGTTATTTTTTCTTGAAGCCATATAGATATATTTGTGTTGAGTGACAGGTGGAGTGTGTCTGCACTTACTGGGGACGCCCAGTGGGTGTACCTTTTGCTCTTTTGGTCTAGAGCATCATTTGGTTATCTTTTGTTTAGGTTTGCTTGGTGGGAGTATGGATGTGGTTGGTTGTTGGGGTATGTGTGGTGATGAGTGAGCTTTCATCTTTGGTGCTATTCCATTTTTTTATGCTATTCCTTTTGGGTATAAACCTGTATCTACAAAAATTAAACATTTTGTGTTGAATTGATTTCTAAGACTCTGTGGCTGGGATTCTTTATATTTTTATTCCTACATTATATTTATTAACCCCTAACCTGCCGCCCCCATCATCGCCGCTACTATATTAAATTTATTAACCCCTAAACCTAAGTCTAACCCTAACCCTAACACCCCCTAACTTGAATATATTTTAAATAAATGTAAATAAAATAACTACAATTAAATAAATTAATCCTATTTAAAACTAAATACTTACCGATAAAATAAACCCTAAGCTAGCTACAATATAACTTATAGTTACATTGTAGCTACCTTAGGATTTATATTTATTTTACAGGCAACTTTGTATTTATTTTAACTAGGTACAATAGTTATTAAATAGTTATTAACTATTTAATAACTTCCTAGTTAAAATAAAGACAAATATACCTGTAAAATAAACCCTAACCTATGTTAGAATTACACCTAACACTACACTATCATTAAATTAATTGCCTAATCTAACTACAATTAAATAAAATAAAATTAAATAAACTAAAAAAAACCCCACTAAATTACAGAAAATAATAAAATAATTACAAGAATTTTAAACTAATTACACCTAATCTAATCCCTCTAATAAAATAAAAAAGCCCCCCAAAATAATAAAATTCCCTACCCTATACTAAATTACAAATTGCCCTTAAAATGGCTCTTTGCAGGGCATTGCCCCAAAGTAATCAGCTCTTTTACCTGTAAAAAAAAAAATACAATACTCCCCCCAACATTGAAACCCATCACCCACACACCCAACCCTACTCTAAAACCCACCCAATCCCCCCTTAATAAAACCTAACACTACCCCCTTGAAGATCACCCTACCTTGAGCTGTCTTCATCCAGCCGGGCACAAGTGGTCCTCCAGAGGGGCAGAAGTCTTCATCAGATCTGGGCAGAAGAGGACCTCCAGATGAGCAGAAGTCTTCATCCAGGCGGCATCTTCTATCTTCATCCATCTGGAGCGGAGCGGGTCCATCTTGAAGCCAGCCGACGCGGAGCATCCTCTTCTTCCGACGACTCCCGACGAACGAAGGTTCCTTTAAATGACGTCATACAAGATGGCGTCCCTTGAATTCCGATTGGCTGATAGGATTCAATCAGCCAATCGGAATTAAGGTAGAAAAAATCCTATTGGCTAATCCAATCAGCCAATAGAATTGAGCTTGCATTCTATTGGCTGATTGAAACAGCCAATAGAATGTGAGTTCAATCTTATTGGCTGATTGGATCAGCCAATAGGATTGAACTTCAATCCTATTGGCTGATCCAATCAGCCAATAGGATTTTTTCCACCTTAAATCCTATCAGCCAATCGGAATTCAAGGGACGCCATCTTGGATGACGTCATTTAAAGGAACCTTCATTCGTCGGGAGTCGTTGGAAGAAGAGGATGCTCAATGTCGGCTGGCTTCAAGATGGACCCGCTCCGCTCCGGATGGATGAAGATAGAAGATGCCGTCTGGATGAAGACTTCTGCTCGTCTGGAGGTCCTCTTCTGCCCGGATCGGATGAAGACTTCTGCCCCTCTGGAGGACCACTTGTGCTGGCTGGGTGAAGACGGCTCAAGGTAGTTTAATCTTCAAGGGGGTTAGTGTTAGGTTTTATTAAGGGGGGATTGGGTGGGTTGGGTGTGTGGGTGGTGGGTTTTAATGTTGGTGGGGTGTTGTATTTTTTTTTTTACAGGTAAAAGAGCTGATTATTTTGGGGCAATGTCCTGCAAAAAGCCCTTTTAAGGGCTATTTGTAATTTAGTATAGGGTAGGGAATTTTATTATTTTGCGGGGCTTTTTTATTTTATTAGGGGGATTCGATTAGGTGTAATTAGTTTAAAATTCTTGTAATTTTTTTTTATTTTCTGTAAATTAGTGTTTGTTTGTTTTTTGAACTTTAGTTTATTTAATTTAATTGTGTTTAATTGTAGTTAGTTTAGGTAATTAATTTAATAATAGTGTAGTGTTAGGTGTAATTGTAACTTAGGTTAGGATTTATTTTACAGGTATATTTGTCTTTATTTTAACTAGGAAGTTATTAAATAGTTAATAACTATTGAATAACTATTGCACCTAGTTAAAATAAATACAAAGTTGCCTGTAAAATAAAAATAAACCCTATGATAAATACAAATGTAACTATTAGTTATATTGTAGCTAGCTTAGGGTTTATTTTACAGGTAAGTATTTAGTTTTAAATAGGAATAATTCATTTAATTGTAGTAATTTAATTTTGTTTTATTTAAATTATATTTAAGTTAGGGGGGTGTTAGACTTAGGTTTAAGGGTTAATAAATTTAATATAGTGGCAACGACGTTGGGGGCGGCAGATTAGGGGTTAATAAATGTAGGTAGGTGTCGGTGATGTTAGGGACGGCAGATTAGGGGTTAATAAAATTTAACTAGTGTTTGCGAGGCGGGAGTGCAGCGGTTTAAGGGTTAATATATTTATTAAAGTGGCGGCGATGTCCGGTCGGCAGATTAGTGGTTAAAAACTTTATTTAAGTGTTTCCGATGTGGGGGGGGGGCGGGCTTGGTTTAGGGGTTAATAGGTAGTTTATGAGTGTTAGTGTACTTTTTAGCACTTTAGTAAAGAGTTTTATACTACGGCGTTAGCCCATAAAACTCTTAACTACTGACTTTTAAATGCGGTAGGAGTCTTGACAGGAGAGGGTGTACCGCTCACTTCTTCCAAGACTCGTAATACCGGCGTTAGGAAAATCCCATTAAAAAGATAGGATACCCAATTTACGTAAGGGGATTTGCGGTAAGCTCGAGTCGTGGAAGAAAAGTGAGCGGTACACCTGTACCTGCCAGACTCGTAATACCAGCGGGCGTTAAAAATCAGCGTTGGGACCTCTCAACGCTGCTTTTTAAGGCTAACGCAAGACTCGTAATCTAGCAGATTGTTTTTTGTTGACGCACACTACCTCATAATTATAACACATTTGATGAGGGGGATTCAGTGCTAAAGTGTATTCTTTGTCTGCAACTGTCTAGCAGTTGCTCCATGTACAAATAGTTTCCTAATACACAGCACCTTAGGGCCACAAGTTAATAACCACAGGCCCATCCCTTCCGCCCCTGTGTATCAGTAGTGCCATCACTTTCTTCTTTCTATGAACAAACCACTTACAGTTTCACCAGCAGGAGAGGAAAAGTGTGTTGTGTTAAAATCACCTGTATATAATATTCATGATCTAGGGCAACAATTGCACCAACCTTATCTGCTTGCTTCTAAACAACATTTTAATTACCAGAGAGAGAGACATTAACACAGTTCTTGCTGCTTGATAAAAAATTTGATTTACTACCATATCTTTCCTATCGTGTCCCCTCATTTGTAACCTCTTTACATCTTGAGTCACAGGTAGTATAAAGGTGTCAATGCTGGTATTATTATCAGTGGGGCTACATTTACTTTTATTCCTCAGTACCAGATCTTAAAAGGGATACTAAACCCATTTTTTTTTCATGATTCAGATAGAGCATACAATTTTAAGCAACTTTCTAATTTACTCCTATTATCAAATTTTCTTCGTTCTCTTGCTATACTTATTTAAAAAGCAGGAATTTAAAGCTTAGGAGCTGGCCCATTTTAGGTTCAGCACCCTGGATAGCAGTTGCTTATTGGTGACTACATTTAGCCACCAAAAAGCAAGCATAACCCAGGTTCTGAACCAAGAATGGGCCCACTCCTAAGCTTTATATTCCTGCTTTTTAAATAAAGAGAGCAAGAGAACGAAGAAACATGGATTATAGGAGTAAATTAGAAAGTTGCTTAAAATTGTATTCTCTATCTGAATCATTAAAGAAAAAAATGGGTTTATTATCCCTTTAAGCTGCTGCAATCCTTTATCTTGTACTGTTGATGCAAATGCTCACTGATGGAGCTACAGGGCAGTGCTTACAAGCAGAGGTTGGAATGGTGAGGACTGACATTGCCTTATCCCTATTGGCTTTGAAGTGCGGTCTGAGTGAGTACATACACAGGGATTGTGGTCTACTGTTAAAAGGGGTGCCCGGATTGGATACTGCTCCTAGCACACTATACCTTTATTATTTGTTGTGACTGCCCTGTAGCTCTATCGGTGAGCATTTGCTATGGTAAAAGGGTAATCGAGGGCCTTTTCAGTTTTTTCCTGACATACTCCTCAGCCCGCACTGAACTCTCTCTTCCCCCTTTATTTACATTTTTCTTAGTGTTTCTTGGGAACTTTTTTTGTGTGATATATTCTCATTATCCTGTGAAGGAACAGGATAGTTGACATTTACCCTTGCTGGACTTGAACCTATTATTCAAATATAAGAAAAAATGTTAAGGAAAATGCAACTAGGCATCAATCCCATAGGGGGCGCTTCCTAAATATATACTACTAAAAACATATGTGAATAGTAATTACTATAAAATAAACATGAAAAAAATATCATAAAATTATAAAACAACCATATATCCCAAAACAAATATTAGCAGAATAAAACAAAACAATACTGTACAATGAAAAAGTCTTTGGGTTCCAATGTTGGGGCCGCTCTCTGACAAAGGATGGTCAATCCCTGGGATGCGAAATTCTGGAGAAAAAAAGACACAGAGGCGCCAACATGGCCTAGTACCGTCAGGCAGATGGATATTAGAATATATGAGAAAGGGTACTCACAAACGCAGCGCACCCAATAGTGCTAATGGGGCAGACTGGAACTTTATAGTGGTCCAGCTCACTGTGGATGGCAGACTGGACACATAGACACAGGCTTGATCAGCAATACATCAAAGGTGCCTATAGGGAGTTAAAAAAGAGCTACCATAGCCTAGTACAGTCCAATGAAGTGTAAAGATAATATAAGGTCACACTTACAATAGGTACTGCACCTCCAGGTGCAGTAACAGCAAGCTGACACTTCTCAGTTGCCCAGTAGACCACTCTCTTGGCAAACAGAATCCTCGCCAAGCTCCACGATCCGGGGTGAAAATATCCCAAACAACAGCAAGTGTATCATAAAAACATATATTGTTATTTAAAAACAAAGCAACACGTTTCTCAGCCTCTCAGGGGCTGTTTCCTCAGGCTATTCAGTGTGGAAATGACTGATACACTTGCTATTTAACACAGCTGTCTTAAACAATGATTGGTTAATTAGTAACTATCAACAACTGTGAGGGAAATGCCGTTGCAAGGGTTGACATGGTAACTAAAGTAAACTCCTATCTAGGTAAACAACAAGATATTGTTAAAAACCAGAGCTATCATGTCAACCCTGCATCAGCAGTAATGGTAACAATGTATATATATATATATATATATATATATATATACAGTAAAAAACACATCAAAGCATAAATTTATAATAAAACCTATACAATCAGACAATATACAAATCCAGAGTCGCGATTAGTACATTATCTGTGCAAGCATACAAACATAACTGCGAAATAGCACCAAAAAATATGCATACAAAAAATAATAAGGGCCTCCATACATTCAAGGTCCCATTGATAGTAACACATTGACCCATCACAGGACATATAGACTAGCCCAAAAGATAACATCAAATTTGCTAATCATGATAAAAATGTGTGTTGTATAAGGCATCCTTCTCTATGTTTGCCAGGGCACCAGCTCATTGCTACATTAAATTAATTTTTAATTCTAAAATTGGTTCATAAACCTATACATAAATCTAATCATAACTGAATGTCATCTAAGAAAAAGATGTGAGAAATATGATCCATTCAGAATAACTAATAGTGTAAACGACACCTACCATATGGACAGTGATAACTTTAACAAGCGATGGCAACAGTGACATCGCACTCGACTCAAAGGAACTTCTCTCAACAGGGGGTGTGTGACGGTTGTCATCCAATCAAAACAGCCACTTCAGTCTAACGTGAATGAAATGGTGACGTTATCGCCTACACCCACAAAGGCCCAACCTCCAAACATTACCAAGTCGTTCTATAATTGAGGAGCGAGATATGTTCTAAGGGATTTATATATAATTTAACAACCTGAAGCTCAACTGTATACTTGTGATCCTACATCTATCCGGATCAGGGAATCTCGCTATCGACATGCTTAGTTGCAGTAAGCACCCGATCGGTCATTCCCATACCAGAGGGTGTGTATGGTAAGCAAACCAATCATATTCAGGCTAAACTAGCCAACATAGAGGAAGTGATCCGATTGGTCAACTATACAGGTCCCCGCCCCCAAAGTGACTAATAACTCCCAGTGGAAGTGGTAAATTACGCTGGCTTCATCTATAAATAACCAATCAATAAACTAACGCTGTGGACAATGTGACCAGCACGAGGTATCTCTCTCTAACGATAGCAAAGAGTATCGAGAACGGAAAAGTACTAAATAGTGGCATAATTTGTAATATACACGTGTGATCACTAGAAAGGATCTAGTGGAACCTGTCTTAATTATTCTAATACATATTAAATACAAATTATCACTATCGGCCCAATTCTTGTATCCAAAAATGGATACTGTGTGCTAGCTAACCTGTCAAATGAGCTAGAATAAAATGGGATAGATAAAAATAGTGGGAGAACCATTAAACCTAAAGTGTGAAATGTGACTAATGCTAGTGATTAGAAAAAGATTCTAACCTAATACATAAAATATCATAGTGTAATATTAATTCTAATAAGGGTTGGAGGAATATAAAATTGTGTATATTATCCCTTGGAAATGTGAAATATACTGCAACTCACTACTCATAGTGTAAATGAGGAATATTAAACTGACCTTCTATAAAATCCCATGCTAAATTACTAGAAATACCACCGTACATCACATATAATATGTAATGTATAGTAGAAAAGGACTGAAAAGTGGTTCCTTTATCAACCGTCAGCATTATTAATAACCTATACAAATAGGTATATGTAACAAAACAAATTCAAACTAAAACCTTAGGAATATATAAAGAAAGTGAATGATAATAATGATGTGTGTAATGTGAATAAAATATATGTTTATGTTAGAATTGAAAGTGCTGATATTAAAGTGTCTCTCTGGGTATATACTAATTGGGCTGTTAGTGCCAGATGTGATGTTATGAAGTATGTAATATATAAAAAAAATAAGAACTCAATAAGAATTCCTTTTGTAAACTTCATTCTTCCAGCTAACCTATATTATTAATTATATATAACACAACCTAGGTACAAACTAGAACCCTCGGGATAAAAAAAAAAAAAAAGTAGGTTGTGGGTAATAGTGTTATAATATATGTAGTTAATAGAAATCTATTTGTGATTTAAGAATTGTGATGTTTTAGTATATATAATATAGAAAATAGGTCCCCTGACATGTGCTGAGCCTTAAACTATTTGTATTATTTATATTGATAGACGAGAGGTGTAACACATGTAAATATGAGCGTATATCTAAGACAAATATTCTAATATACACACACACATATACATGCATGTATACACACACGAAGGTGTATGCATACGCACACATATACATGTGTAGAGTGAGGGGAGTGTGTATATATACACACGTTTACACATATATAGAGTGAAGGGGTATTGGGACCAATTCAAGAGAATGCGGCCATATCCAGGTTCTCATTGAGCACATCTGGTTGGAGTGTTTTAAGTTTAGTAATCCAGAAGGATTCTCTTCTACTTAGAGTTAAGAAGGCATTGTTATTTGTTCTGGGAATAGACTCGATGGGCAAAATACTCATAGGATTCTTTTGGCCCCCATGATATAATAAACAGTGTCTAGAGATACTGTGTGCCTTAGACTTGGTTTTAATGTTAGATGCATGCTCCCCCCCATCTTTTTTTCACCTTACGGGAAGTACGGCCAATATATTGGGCCCCACAATTACAACTCAATAGATATATAACGAAAGAGGATTTACAGGTCATGAAACTTTGATATCAAAAGTTTCCCCAGTGGTATGGGAAGTAAAAGTGGATACCCTATGTACTAAAAAGCTACACATAACGCAAAGTCTTCTACAACACTTGAAAATCTTGTGCCTTAAGGGCATGGTCGCTGATGTTGTAACATAGTAACATAGTAACATAGTAGATAAGGTTGAAAAAAGACTGAAGTCCATCGAATTCAACCTATACAAATCTAAAATACTTACAAAAAGCTCCAGTTAAGCTTAAACAACCCCATTAAAATGTAGCCCATTTAATACTAGCAATCATATCCATGAATTTTGTTTATATACAGAAATTTATCCAGACTATTTTTAAATGTATCTATGGTATTGGCATTCACTACCTCCTTTGGTAATGAGTTCCACAATTTTATTGCTCTTACAGTGAAAAAACGTTTCCGTTGCAGGAGATTAAATCTCCTTTCCTCCAATCTTAAATTATGACCTCTTGTCAGAAACAATTTTCTTGGAATAAACAGAGCTTCTGCCATCTCTGTATATGGGCCTTGAATATATTTATATAAAGTAATCATGTCACCTCTCAAGCGCCTTTTTTCTAAAGAAAACAGACCCAGTTTGGCTAGCCTCTCCTCATAGGTTAATTTCTGCAATCCCCTTATTAGCTTTGTGGCCCTTCTCTGAACTTTTTCTAGTTCTACAATATCTTTTTTAGCAATTGGTCCCCAGAACTGCACTCCAAACTCAAGGTGAGGTCTTACCAGGGCTTTATATAATGACAGAATTATGCTTTCCTCCCTTGAATCAATTCCTCTTTTAATACATGCTAGTATCTTATTAGCCTTTGAAGCCGCTGCCCTGCATTGTGCACCCATCTTTAGCTTGTTATCTATTACTACTCCCAAATCCCTTTCCTCCTGTGTTTGGCTAAGTCTTGTCCCATTTAAAAAATACGTAGCCTGCTTATTTTTACTTCCAAAATGTAGAACCTTGCATTTTTCCGTATTAAATCTCATTTTCCATTCACTTGCCCATAGTTCTAATTTTAGCAAATCCCTTTGTAAAGAGAGTTCGTCCTGCTCTGACCTTATGACCTTACTTAACTTAGTATCATCTGCAAAAATAGAGATGTCGCTATTTAATCCTTGCTCCAAGTCATTTATAAAAATATTAAAAAGAACAGGGCCCAGTACTGATCCCTGGGGGACACCACTGATTACCTTTGTCCAATCTGAGTATGATCCATTTACTACTACTCATTGCTCCCTATCTTTTATCCAGTTATTTATCCATGAGCTAACATTTTCAGCTATTCCCAGTCCCTTAATTTTGTGCATTAATCTCTCATGTGGCACTGTATCAAATGCCTTTGCAAAATTTAAGTATATCACATCAACTGATTCCCCTTTATCTATATTTTTACTTACTTCCTCGTAGAATCTAATTAGATTAGTTTGACATGATCTATTTCTCCTAAAGCCATGCTGATTAGAACTCATAATCTTGTTTACACGAATATGCTCATCAATATAATCCCTTATAATCCCTTCAAATATCTTCCCCACTATTGATGTCAGACTAACTGGTCTATAGCTTCCTGGATCATCCCTGCTTCCCTTTTTGAAGAGTGGCACCACATCAGCTTTACACCAATCCTGGGGTACCATGCCTGAGGATAATGAGTCTTGAAAATTTAAGAGTAAAGGTTTGTCTATAACAGTGCTAAGTTCCCTTAACACCCTTGGGTGTATTCCATCTGGGCCTGGAGTTTTATTTACCTTAATATTTTCCAGTTTTTTCCTGATATCCTCTAAACAAAACCCAGTTAGTGGTATGGACTGGCATGTTCTATTCTGTTCCAAAGTATCATTCAATGGTTCCTCTCTTGTGTATACTGAAGAAAAAAACTGGTTTAGTACCTCAGCCTTCTCCCTGTCATTATTTATCATGCTACCCTCCACGCATTTTAATGTACCTATATTATCCTTCTTAGATTTTTTGCTATTTATGTAATTAAAGAACCATTTAGGGTTAGACTTAGAATCCTTGGCAATTAATTTTTCATTTTCAATTTTGTAGTATGTGATGAATTTCTATCCAAAAGTTTATCCCTCACCACTTTGCTGGGAGCCAAAGTCATCTTAAGAGTAGGTGCTCTTCTATAAACCATCTTTGGTTTAGGGCCAATAATGTTCTTGAGTGTAAAATCGTTGGTCAAGATAGGCCAGTGTTTCATTAGAATTTTTTTAATCTCCCGATAATTAGAATTATATCTAGTTATATAGAGTGGAGGGTTTGAATCTTTAAAACTAGCCTGTTTTTTATTTTTTCTTGAAAAATATTGGTCCCTGTCTTCATTTTGAACTCTTTCAAGTTCTTTATTAACAAATTCCACAGGGTAACCCTTTTCCAGGAATCTATCACTAATAACTATAGCCTGCTCATCATAGTCCACTAAAGTGAAACAATTCCTCCTAATCCTTCTAAATTGGCCATATGGCACATTGTTTTTCCAACTCTGGTAGTGATTACTCTCATAATGGAGAAAGCTATTGCAGTCTACCTTTTTGAAAACGGTTTTGGATGAGATTGCTCATTCACTATCCTTCCCCAAGATCAGATCTAGAAATTCAATCCTATCCTTTTGGATATTGGAAGTGAATGATATTCCAAAAGTATTATTGTTAAGATTAACAAAAGATTAATAAAATCCAAAATAAGTGAATGTGGACCTTTAAAGATAAACAAGAGGTCATCTATATAACGGCCATAGAACACCAGGTTCGTAACAAAAGGGGATTGGTAAATATAAGTGTGTTCAAAATGCCCCATAAAAAAATTAGCAAAGCTAGGTGCGAACCTGGTGCCCATGGCCGTCCCTTTAATCTGCAAATAATATCTACTCTGATATAAAAAATAATTGTGCTGTAAAATAAAAGTGATAAGTTCAATTATAAAATCGACGTGTTTCGGGCATGTATATATCCTGTTCTAGATAAGAGCGGACAGCTCCAATCCCTAATTCATGCTTGATGTTGGAGTAGAGCGCACCTAAATCACAGCTCACCCACCAACATTCATCATCAAGAGTTAACTTTTGTAATTTGAGTAATAGGTCAGTAGAATCCTTAATGTAGGAGGGAAGGGATATGACAAATTTCTGAAGGTAAGTATCTATATAAGCAGATAGGGAGTCAGTAAGACTCCCTATACCAGCTATAATTGGTCGACCTTGCGGCCTGAGTGGATCTTTATGGATCTTGGGGAGATGGTAGTAAAAGGCCGTATTAGGGTATTTAGGGAAACAGAACTCCATCTCATTTTTGGTTAAAATTCCCTTCTCTAATCCTGATATGAGGAGGTCGTACAAATTGTTCTGATATAAGTCGGATCCCGGAAAATAATTTTGTAATATTCCTTATCATTGAGTATTCGATTGGCTTCACCAATATAATCTTGTAAATCCTGTAACACTACTCCCCCACCCTTATCTGCTTGCCTTATGACAAAATTCAATGTCTTCCTAAGGCTCATTAGATCCTTTCATTCTCCTAGACTCAAATTGTTTTTATATCGTAATTGTTTCATTTTTTTGGATAACTTCTCCAAATCTTCCAT
Organism: Bombina bombina; assembly: GCF_027579735.1. Lineage (NCBI taxonomy): Eukaryota > Metazoa > Chordata > Amphibia > Anura > Bombinatoridae > Bombina > Bombina bombina. Next base: position 781,278,364 of record NC_069501.1, on the reverse strand, counting down.
CACCAGATTGGAAAAAAATTCAATATGGTTGGTGTTAGATCTAGGTGGTGTGAAAGAAGATTTAAGTTTTAAATTAGTGTGGATATACTCCTCAGAGTATCTTCCATCAGAGTATGGGGTTCATATACAAAACACCCTCCCTGGACCTGTGAATCCATAAGATCAGTCGTGATAGGTCTGAGGGAATCATTTTTAATTTTCTTGTCGGCGAAATATTTTTGCAGTGACAATTTCCTAATATAACTATTAACATCTATGTAGATTTCATAGATGTTAAAGTTATTTGGACAAAAAGACAATCCCCTTCCTAATATCCTTATCTCATCATCTGATAAGGAATGGGAGGACAAGTTGAAAATGCCTTTTCTTAATTTTTGTAATTTGTCCTTTTTGCGGGAGAGGGATCTTCCTCTTGATCCCTGCTTCTGAATTGTCTTTTTACCCTTTGGGGTAATGCCAACCCCATTGGAGTTTGCCATACAGGTGGATCTTGTTGGTGGGTTTTCCCTCCTAAAAAATGTGGTTGTACTATAGTGGTGGTAATATGTGTTCCCATCTCATCCTCATTAGTGGATAGGGTCTGATATCTGTTTGTGTGTTTGAATGATTGCCTTCTCTGATCAGTATCTCTAGAGGAACCAGGCTGGTATAATAGTTCTGGATTATTACCCTCTGAATTTGATTGTGGTGGTTGTTCATATGATATATGTGAGGGGTGAACTCACGATTTGATCTATTCTAACCGTGATCACGATTGGAAGGCATAAGAGGGCGTGCATCTCTTTCATGATTGTATTTATTATTTGAGGTGGCGTAAAAATTATTTGATGTATGGTGCCTATTTCTTACCGTCTGCCAACCCTCATTCGATTGAGGGTTGGTGGGGGAATTATTCCTACTATTATTCGTTTGATTACCTCTAAAAGTATCAGATCTATTTTTATTGTTAGTATTATGAAAAGGATTGGAATTATGTCTATTGTTCCAATTAAAAGTGTACACTTGTCCCTTAGAATAATCATCATTGTCCCTATCCATTTTTATGTTCTTATTATCAATTATCTGTTGCTGATATTCGTCAGCTTTCTCATATGTGCTGATTCTTAAATTCTCAAATTGGGGTAAAGATTTGTGAATATCTAGGTCTTTCTGTAGTGTATCAATCATAATCCCAACTGCATCTACAAGTGACTGTCTATGTCTAATGAGAATGTCAATAAGGGTCATTGAGCATGTATTTAAAGCATTTTCCCATTCCTTCAAAACTTCTTCATTATTCTTGAATAAGCAATTTTTGAACATTCTGAGCCCTCTAGGAATTTGGTTTTTAGCTTTATATTTTTTGAGTGTGTCCAAATCCCACCAGTGCCTATGTTCAGTCTTAAGCAGATTTTCCAATTTGCCAAAAGCAGACTGCAGGGACAATGGTGGGCTTGGCAACTCAGGTACAGTAATTTCAACAGATACCCTCCTATTGTCTCTCTCTTTTTTTCCCAAGGGTTCTAGTTTGTACCTAGGTTGTGTTATATATACTTAATAATATAGGTTAGCTGAAAGGATGATGTTTACAAAAGGAATTCTTATTGAGTTCTTATTTTTTTTATATATTACATACTTCATAACGTCACATCTGGCACTAACAGCCCAATGATTAGTATATACCCAGAGAAACACTTTAATATCACCACTTTCAATTCTAACATACACATATATTTTATTCACACACATTATTATCATTCACTTTCTTTATATATTCCTAAGGTTTTAGTTTGAATTTGTGTTATTACATATACCAATTTGTATAGGTTATTAATAATGCTGACGGTTGATAAAGGAACCACTTTTCAGTCCTTTTCTACTATACATTACATATTATATGGGATGTACGGTGGTATTTCTAGTAATTTAGCATGGGATTTTATAGAAGGTCAGTTTAATATTCCTCATTTACACTGCGTAGTGAGTTGGAGTATATTTCACATTTCCAAGGGATAATATAAACAATTTTATATTCCTCCAACCCTTATTAGAATTAATATTACACTATGATATTTTATGTATTAGGTTAGAATCTTTTTCTCATCACTAGCATTAGTCACATTTCACACTTTAGGTTTAATGGTTCTCCCACTATGTTTATTTATCCCATTTTATTCTAGCTCATTTGACAGGTTAGCTAGCACACCGTATCCATTCTTGGATACAAGAATTGGGCCGATAGTGATCATTTGTATTTACTATGTATTAGAATAATTAAGACAGGTTCTACTAGATCCTTTCTAGTGATCACACATGTATATTACAAATTATGCCACTATTTAGTACTTTTCTGTTCTCAATACTCCTTACTATCGTTAGATAGAGATACCTCGTGCTGGTCACATTGTCCACAGCGTTAGTTTATTGATAGGTTATTTATAGATGAAGCGTAATTTACCACATCCACTGGGAGTTATTAGTCACTTTGGGGGCGGGGACCTGTATAGTTGACCAATCGGATCACTTCCTCTATGTTGGCTAGTTTAGCCTGAATATGATTGGTTTGTTTACCATACACACCCTCTGGTATGGGAATGACCGATCGGATGCTTACCGCAACTAAGCATGTCAATAGCGAGATTCCCTGATCCGGATAGATGTAGGATCACAAGTATACAGTTGAGCTTCAGGTTGTTAAATTATATATAAATCCCTTAGAACATATCTCGCTCCTCAATCATAGAACAACTTGGTAATGTTTGGAGGTTGGGCCTTTGTGGGTGTAGGCGATAACGTCACCATTTCATTCACTTTAGCCTGAAGTGGCTGTTTTGATTGGATGACAACCGTCACACACCCCCTGTTGAGAGAAGTTCCTTTGAGTCGAGTGCGATGTCACTGCTGCCATCGCTTGTTAAAGTTATCACTGTCCATATGGTAGGTGTCGTTTACACTATTAGTTATTCCGAATGGATCATATTTCCCACATCTTTTTCTTAGATGACATTCAGTTATGATTAGATTTATGTATAAGTTTATGAACCAATTTTAGAATTAAAAATGTATTAAATGTAGCAATGAGCTGGTGCCCTGGCAAACATAGAGAAGGATGCCTTATACAACACACATTTTTTAGCATGATTAGCAAATTTGATGTTATCTTTTGGGCTAGTCTATATGTCCTGTGATGGGTCAATGTGTTACTATCAATGGGACCTTGAATGTATGAGGGCCCTTATTGTTTTTTGTATGCATATTTTTTGGTGCTATTTCGCAGTTACAGTATGTTTGTATGCTTGCACAGATAATGTACTAATCGTGACTCTGGATTTGTATATTGTCGGATTGTATAGGTTTTATTATAAATGTATGCTTTGATGTGTTTTTTATTGTGTATATATATATATATATATATATATATATACACAATATATATATATATAGGAGTTTACTTTAGTTACCATGTCAACCCTTGCAATGGCATTTCACTCACAGTTGTGTATAGTTATTAATTAACCAATCATTGTTTAAGACAGCTGTGTTATATAGCAAGTGTATCAGTCATTTGCACACTGAATAGCCAGAGGAAACAGCCCCTGAGAGGCTGAGAAACAAGTTGCTTTGTTTTTAAATAAAGATATATGTTTTTATGATACACTTGCTATTGTTTGGGATATTTTCACGCCGGATAGTGGAGTTTGGTGAGGATTCTGTTTGCCAAGAGAGTGGTCTACTGGGCGACTGAGAAGTCCCAGCTTGCTGTTAATGCACCTGGAGGTGCAGTACCTATTGTAAGTGTGACCTCATCTATGGTAGCTCTTTTTTAACTCCCTATAGGCACCTTTGATGTATTGCTGATCAAGCCTGTGTCTATGTATCCAGTGTGCCATCCACAGTGAGCTGGACCACTATAAAGTTCCAGTCTGCCCCATTAGCACTATTGGGTGCGCTGCGTTTGTGAGTACCCTTTCTCATATATTATTCAAATATACATATACATTTTTCTGGCCCACTTAGGGGTCTTTTTTCTTTAAGAGAGCTCTCCATAATTCTATATAGTTCCATAAGTGCACTTTGGTTTAATAAGGGTTTATTGTACGTTTTAGCCTACATGACTGTAACTAATAAATTCAATTATGTTCAGGATATTGAATGTAACATTTCGCTGTGATTTTTTATTTTCTTAGTGTGATGCATGTTTGTCTTCTGTATATGACCCATTATTTTATTTTTTTACTTAGTGCTGAATAGGATGATCTAATGTTTCTTCTTAAACTGATAATGTTATATCACTATCCCCTTGCACCGATTGCCTGTATACAATATAAACACAGGTAATTGAACTAATTCAAGTAATTGGTAATACTGGTGAGTGCTGACGAGTATTTCTTTCATATATATATATATATATATATATACATATACATTATAGGCCTTTCCATTCAAATACCTCTTCATATACCTTTTAACCTTTAAATTATTTTAATTAATATTTATAGGAGTATTTTATGTTTAATAGTGTATAAATGAGTGTAACACTTTATTTTAATGTATTTATGTCGTGTTAAGTACAACTTTCATTTTAGTCCTAACCCTTAACGTGAGGTCTTCGGTCGCGCTAACCAATGAATGCAAATTTAGATTGCGCTCGGCGTTATGCATTTACTTTCAACTTGTAATATGCATGTAAGTTAGCATGGTCACGATACTGCAATATTAGGACCGCTCTAAGATTAGTGCATCACTTGTAATCTAGCCCAATAGGAGTTATATGAATTTGAATCTATTATAGTCACTACTATACAAATATTGAGTCACTTCTCTACCTAAAATACTAGTTTGTACTGTAAATGCTTCAGTCTTAGTAAAATCTCACACATATATTATATATATGATTTAGGGTCAAATTACAAGTGGAGCATTATTTAACGCTCCCACTCGGTGCTAACTCCACTTGAAGTAAGCTTTTGCGTGCATCGGGTAGCACTCATAATACAAGTTGAGAGCAAACTGTTTTCGCATGAGCGCTAACTGGATGCGTGCAAAAAGCCAAAGTTAGAATATCACGGGCTTTTTCACGTATTCCCCATAGAAGTAAATTTTTTTTAAAATAATTTTTATTAGATGGTGTTATTATGAGTCTAACTGTGCTTTGTAATGTATTTTTGATGTGTTTTGTGACACTTTTTTGCTTTGCAAAACAGTTAACCAGAGCTCTGAGGATGGAGTCATCATGCTAGCGTAAATTTCAATTGCACTCATGCAATTGCGTTTACTTTCAACTTGTAATACGAGCGCTAAACCCAACATACACAAACACCCGCGATAAACCACTTTTCTCTTGCTCGTAACTTTTAGTGCTCCACTCGTAATCTGGCCCTGATTGAGTATAATTATATATTTTAACTCTTCATTTTAGAAAATAAACTGTATAATAACAGTAATCACAGTAATCACAGTAATACAAAATAATTAATATTATATGTGATTAATTGTATTTGGCTCATTATTTTATTTCTTTGCTTACTTTATAGGATGTGATACATATGACACAGCAGAAATGCTTAGTTTTTTAACTATGTGTATTATTTATTGCAGATTCTTCTCTTTTCTGCCACTAGGAGCCTCCCTGTTCATTAGAAATGTACCTTGAGGAGTTGAGTATAGCTATCGTGTAGGAGATGTTGCAGGCTGGTGAGCTGGTACATTGATGGAAGGAATCATTACAGCAGAATTCTTCTTCCTAAGTGTTATTAACACCCATGTAATAGTGTGTTTGGGGTTTCTCCTTTTAATAATCTTCTAATGGCTGAAACACAATACTGCATTACTTGTAAGCTATTCTATGTTGTTTCTCTCTCATTATGTTTAGTTGCTATCTATTGCACACAGTTCATAGTTAGATATTAGATATAGTAGTATTACTAGTATCAACTTTTTTTTATTGCAGTGGGAGCACTTAGTGGGCTGCCTTTTCTCTATAGGCTAAGCTTTGTCACCTAGAAGCATACGTTTGCAGTTTTGTATAAAATCTATTATAATTTTTTAGCAACTGGCTATTTAACATAGTGTATTAGTATATAGTAAGATATTAGATATAGTAGTACTGCTATAATTCAGATATTGTTTATTGCAGTGTTGGCACTTCTACCTTTGCTCTATAGGCTAAGCCTTGTCATCAACCACATACCTTTCAATTTTTAGTATAAAATATATAATATTTTTTTAGTGGCTGGCTATTACACACAGTGCATTGTTATTAGCTTATAGGTATATTATATAGTAGTACAGCTATATTTCAAATTGTATTTATTACAGTGGGGCATTATACTTAATACTGATACTGTGTTGGCTCCTGTTTTGCCTTTCTTTCAGGTAGGTATTTATTCCAATATTTCAAAGTTCACACTAATACACAGTGCAAAATACCATAACTTTTGTGTGTCTGAGAGCACAACAACAAAAAAATAGTTATTATATTATTATTATGTAATAAAATTTTTAGTCAGAGGGCACTATGTTTCCTGCTACCACCACCAGCAGTACCCCTACCACCAGCACCACCACTATCAGTGCAGAGTCTGTGTCTGCTTCTACTTGTCTAATGAGTGGAAGTGGGGCAAGCACTGTTGCCTCTCCTTCACAGAGTCAAATATAATGTTCACCAGGAGCAAGAGATATACCGGGCCCAACACTACCAGGACTAGTCGCAGCAACATCTAGAGCAGTAAGGGTCACATAAGTCCGCCCATAAAAGTAAAGTGGGCAGTGAGGAAAACTGAAGGTGTAGGTGTTGAATTGGCACTGTTTGGCTCCAAGCCTAGTAGTAGAATTGGGAGAGGGTCTGAGGTTACCAAGCAGCCTCCATGTACAGCTTTTTAGAGAGTCTACTCCCAAAACCACTTTCACCACAGTGTTTACCCCAGTGTCTACCTCATTTCTACTACTACCAGTTCCACCACTGTCCTGATTCCCTCCATATTTTCTGGCAAACCCAGATGAATTTATCAGAATCTGAAAGGTTTTCTCTTAGCAGCAGGACAGATGCTGCAGGAGATTATCCCATTGTGCCAAGCAGTTGGGGAAAAGAGGCAATTATTGAGCAGGTTTCCTCAGTCTTTGGTTTGGGAAATGAGGATATTATTCTGACTCCCAGAATATCTGGTATAGCCTTTACTCTAGACCAGGAGAGCTTGATTACGAGTCTGAGGAAATTAGTGGAGGTGGAGATTCCACTACAGAGGCTGAGCATGGCAGACAACAGTGCAAGTTCCTCCCCGGTTTTAGGACAGCAGTTTCCATCTGCATTCTCTTCATTGCCACCATTAAATTCAGATGTAGAGCAGCCAGGTACTACAACAGTGCTACCAACTACCACTTCTACTGTTCCCACCTCTATTAGGAGTGCAATAACTGTCTGTAGTAGCGGTTCCTCTGCCAGCTCCAACACCACTTGCAGTTCCACCAACAGGAGAGGTAAAGTGTTCCAGTGAGGACAGAGACAGATAGTGGTGCTACATCTAAAACCGCCAAGGAGACCACTGCAGCGGTAGTGATCCTAGTGGCCATCATGTATTTCTTTCCCTGATGGCACACTAGTGCCTGCGAAGGGTGTCAGGTGATGATATGGCTAGTAGTGGTGTTGTGACAGCCAGGTCCAATCATAGTAGGAGTGGGTCAGTAGATCAGCAGGGGTATCCATCATTCCTTCCTTCTCCATGCGAAAGTGATGGTTGAGCAGCATAAGACTGACAATATATTGCAGACTCTTAGAAGGATGGCAGCACAGTGGGTAGGAGAGCAGGCAGGCATCAAGGAGCCTTTCTGCTCACATCCTACTCCTGGTTATAAAGGCTGCTATCCCAGAAATTAATTCTAAAGAAGCAGTTGTACTTGACCAGTGCAGAAGGATTGCAGGTCTCTTCCACCTCAGTGTTAAAGCCAGAGCTCCCTAGGCAAGAACAGTAGTGGCAGGTCTTCCACAACACAGTGTTAAGCAAGACATCACTACTAGGTGGAACTCAACTTTGGAGATGATGGAACACACTCTGCAGAAGCATATTCGTGAAACGGGTAGATGTACAAAGGATGCATCTATGCCAGCAATATCTCACTATGGATATTAGTAATATGTTTAAATATATAATGAAATCAACAAACAAAAATGCTACTAGATAAAAACCTTAGAAATAGGGATGGGCGAATGTGTAAATTTTCGAATTTCGAATGTAGAACGAATGTTATTACCGAAATTCAAATTCTAAATTCGAATGTCGATAAGAACGAATATTCTTAAAAATTCGAAAATCGAATGTTATTTACAGTTTTCGAATGTCACTTTCGAATTCGAATGTTTATAATTATATCGAATGTCCACATTCGAAATTTCTAATTTAACATTCTATTTAACAAATACTATTCAGAAGTTCAATAGTTCATGTGGTAGGGCGGGAATCTAGTAAATTGATACATAATAGATATAAATATATCATTTTGAATGTTTCCATATAGAATATTGCATAATTCGAATATTACATTTAAAGAAAGCATTAGAAATACTATTACAAACATATAAATTTGAATTTTTCGAATTCGAATATAAATTCAAATTTTTCGAATTCGAATATTGCATAATTCGAATATTACATTTAAAGAAAAAGCATTAGAAATACTATTACAATCAAAATTCGAATTTTTCGAATTCGAATACACGTATTGCATAATTCGAATATTACATTTAAAGAAAAAGCATTAGAAATACTATTACAATCTAAATTCGAATTTTTCGAAAATAATATTTTCGAATGTAATCGTAAAATTCGAAACCGAACATTCGAAAATCGAATGTTAGAATGTTATGTAAACATTCGAAATTCGATTTGAATGAACGAATGTGTTAAAATTTGTGCCGTTTTTCGAATGTTGCGAAACATTCGCCCATCCCTACGTTAGAAATCTCCAATTTAAAAGCATAAACACATAAATAAAATAGCTGAAAAGAGCAATTGAAAATTCAATAATGTAATAGTAAGTGTATATAAGATAATAATAATAGAAATAAGAAATATATATAGCCCAAATATGTAGCGTGCTTAAAACAGCTAAAATCTATACAGGATATAGGAATAATATAAATCCTGGAAAGTATATATACATTCTAGAAGGCTCTAATCATTTACAGGATGTGATGTGGGGTGGCCACCCTTAGACAATTTTCATAAAATATATGGTGTCTTACACAATAAAATCACACCAATGGATTAAAATACACCAATGAAATTAAAATACACAAATGGAATAAAAATACGTGTTTTGTGCATATATTCAGTTCAATGCAGTGCTTGAAGCACCAGGGTATGCAGCGATAGATATCTACTTTGTGTAGTTTTTAATCCAAAATCTGGTAAAGATCTTTTCACCCAGTTCAAGTGTTAATGGTTACCGGTCTGTTAGAATCCTTATTAATCTACGGCTAGATTACGAGTTTTGCGGTATGAATGAAAAAGCAGTGTTATGACTCTTTTTCACTACAGCTGGTATTACCAGTCGGATGCAATCAGCCAATAAGATTGAGCTTCAATCCTATTGGCTGATCCAATCAGCAAATAGGATTGAGCTTGCATTCTATTGGCTGTTCCAATCAGTCAATAGAATGCAAGCTCAATCCTATTGGCTGATTGGATCAGCCAATAGGATTGAAGCTCAATCCTATTGGCTGATTGCATCAGCCAATATGATTTTCTCACCTTTAATTCCGATTGGCTGATAGAATTCTTTCATCAATCGGAGTTCAAGGGACGCCATCTTGGATGACGTCATTTAAAAGAGAATTAATTCTTGAAGAGCCGTGGAAAGAAGAGGATGCTCTGCGCCGGATGTCTTGAAGATGGAGCTGCTCTGCGTCGGAAGGATGAAAATAGAAGATGCCGTCTGGATAAAGACTTCTGCGCGCCTGGAGGACCATTTCTTGCCGCTTGGATGAAGACTTCTCCCTGCTTCATTGAGGATGGATGTCCGGTCTTCAAAAACTGTAAGTGGATCTTCGGGGGTTAGTGTTAGGTTTTTTTTAAGGTTTTATTGGGTGTTTTTTGTTTTTTTGTTTAGGGTTTGGGCAGAAAAAGAGCTAAATGCCCTTTTAAGGGCAATGCCCATACAAATGCCCTTCTAAGGGCAATGCCCATACAAATGCCCTTTTCAGGGCAATGGGGAGCTTAGTTTTTTTTAGATAGGATTTTATTTGGGGGGTTTGGTTGTGTGGGTGGTGGGTTTTACTGTTGGGGGGTTGTTTGTATTATTTTTCTTACAGGTAAAAGAGCTGATTTCTTTTGGGCAATGCCCCGCAAAAGGCCCATTGGTAATTTATTGTAGGCTAGGAGGTTTTCATTTTGGAGGGGCTTTTTTATTTTGATAGGGCTATTAGATTAGGTGTAATTAGTTTAAATATTTGATCATTTCTTTTTTATTTTGTGCAATTTAGTGTTTTTCTTTGTTGTAATTTAGTTAAATGAATTTAATTAATGTAATTTATTTAATTGTAGTGTAAGGTTAGGTGTTAGTGTAACTCAGGTTAGGTTTTATTTTACAAGTAAATTTGTATTTATTTTAACTAGGTAGTTAGTAAATAGTTAATAACTATTTACTAACTAGTCTACCTAGTTAAAATAAATACAAACTTGTCTGTGAAATAAAAATAAAACCTAAGATAGCTACAATGAAACTATTAGTTATAGTTTAGCTAGCTTAGGTTTTATTTTACAGGTTAGTATTTAGTTTTAAATAGGAATTATTTAGGTATTAGTTGTAATTTTTATTTAGATTTATTTTAATTATATTAAAGTTAGTGAGTGTTAGGGTTAGGGTTAGACTTAGGGTTAGGTTTAGGGGTAAATAACTTTAGTATAGTGGTGGCGACGTTGGGGGCGGCAGATTAGGGGTTAATAAGTGTAATGTAGGTGGCGACGATGTTAGGGGCGGCAGATTAGGGGTTAATAAGTGTAGGTAGGTGGCGGCTGTGTCGGGGGCGGCAGATTAGGGGTTAATAAGTGTAATGTAGGTGGTGGCAACATTGGGGGCAGCAGATTAGGGGTTAATAAGTGCAGGTAGGTGGCGGCGGTGGCAAGGGCGACAGATTAGGGATTAATAAGTGTAGGTAGGTGGCGGCGATGTCGGGGGCGGCAGATTAGGGGTTAATAAGTATAATGTAGGTGTCAGCGATGTCGGGGGCAGCAGATTAGGGGTTAATAAGTATAATGTAGGTGTCGGCGATGTCGGGGGCAGCAGATTAGGGGTGTTTAGACTCTGGGTTTATGTTAGGGTGTTAGGTGTAAACGTAAATTTTGTTTCCCCATAGGAATCAATGGGGCAGCGTTACGGAGCTTTACGCTCCTTTATTGCTGGTGTTAGGCTTTTTTTTAGCCGGCTCTCCCCATTGATGTCTATGGGGAAATCGTGCACAAGCACGTAAAACCAGCTCAAAGCAGCGCTGGTATTTGAGTGCGGTATGGAGCTTAATTTTGCTCAACGCTGCAATATTGTCTGCTAACTCCGGGTTTATGAAAACCTGTAATAGCAGCGCTATAGAGAGGTGAGCTGTGGAAATAACTTGCAAGTTAGCACCGAGCCATTTTTACCGCAAAACTGGTAATCTAGCCGCTTAGTTGGTAATGAATTCTTGTAATACTCAGTCAATGTGGTGTGGAACGTTCAGAGTAGAATATCAGATGTTAGATGTAAATTCAAAATGAAGCTTACCCTGCACACTCGCCGATTTTGGAGTCGTTCTGTGCACTTGTTCACCGCTGTTAGTCGCTTTGGAACACCACAGACTTTCCTGTGTCACGTGACTGACTCTACGGCTCCCTGTGAGGGTTAAAAAGTAGGTACAACTCAGTATATCAGCAATGCGTTTCGGCTGTCTGATGCAGCCTTTATCAAGCAGTGTATCCTGAGTGATTGACGGTGCTTCCTTAAAGGCACATCAAACCCAATTTTTTTTTTTCATAATTTAAAAAGAGCATGCAATTTTAAACAACGTTCTAATTTACTTCTATTATCTAATTTGCTTTGTTTTCTTGATATCTTTTGCTGAAAGCATATCTAGATAGGCTCAGTAGCTGTTGATTGGTGGCTTCACATAGATGCTTTGTGTGATTGGCTCGCACATGTGCATTGCTATTTGTTCAACAAAGGATATCTAAAGAATAAAGCAAATTAGATAGCAGAAAATTGATTGATTGGTTTAATGTCCCTTTAAGTAGCGGTTTCCTTAATTGGATATTATCACTAAATAATCCAATTAGTCCCTATTGTCAGATGATTTTGTCTTCTTTTATAAATTCTCTTTCATGTATATACATAGAAATCATTTAATGGGTACAGTAACTTATAATTACATATCCTCTTTGATAAACATACAAGGTGGTTGTGAGTGGGTATATATATCTATACAGTAACATAATTAGTTTAATTAATATCTTAATTTAATAATTCAAACATAAGATAGTAACTGGAGTGGAGATTCTAATACTTCTATCTAATATATTTTTATATACGTATAAGGCTTTAGGAAATAATTTACATTGAAGTCTATATTTAATCCTTTTGGGCGCAGTGTCTGTAACTCGAATATTCATTTTGCCTCTGCTCTGAGAAGGCTATTAGTATGATCCCCCCCCCCTTTGATGTCTGTGTATCTTTGCAATAGCAGTGATCTGAAAGAACTTGAGATTACAACCATTACATATTAGGGACAGGGAGCTCTAAGTTTCTTTCTTCTTCTGCCTTCTCTATAGATATAATGTGTTCCCTAATTCTTTCCCTAACATTTCCCCTGTGTACTGTATTCCACCTTTTTTGCATTCTATGAGATATATTATGTCCTTATCCATACACCTTATTGTATCTTTGATTTTGTATTATTTGCCTGTCACATTTGATATGAAGCTTTTGCTTCTTTCCGTCTGTCTACAGGCTTTGCATATTCTGCATGGGAAAAAAACTTTTAGTTCTTCTCCTAGGGCATTTTTAGGTCTTCACACCAGAAGTAGGAGCATATACGTTCAATGGCTTCCAATCAATACATTGGAACCAGGGGCCCATTAGGTAGAGATGAGTGGACAATGATTGGTCAGTTAGTGGCTTTCACTGAGATCTTGAGCAACAACACTTCCAGTCTGGGGCAAGTCATACCTTTGTTCACTTCTTGAGCAAGATGGATGCATTCCTTGGACATGAAGTGGTTACTGTTGGCATACTAAGTAATAGCATAGCAGCACTTGTCAGGAAGCTGAAGAGCAGCTGAAGAGTCGAATGCATGATCATCTAAATAAATCCCCTGATCTTATGCTGGTCCCCTTTTGTGATATCAGTATTAAGGGGCACATTTCTCTTTAAAAAAAAACAGCCTGCCAACTTGGAGGGATTGATTCACAGGGTATGTGGTCCAAGAAAAGGGGGCATGCTATATGAGTGTTAGGATTTGCTAAGTTCTTTTAGAAAACACTACTACAACAGCTTACTGCTAATGTAGGACCACTCAGTCTCACACCTTACCTCGGATTCCCACAGATTGAACTTAAGGGAACCCTGATATGCTCATTGATCTGAGGGTCACTACAGCAGGGTAGCTGAGTGAAAACGGAACCTTCACGCAACAATGACTGCTAGCAGCAGAAAGGAGAGTAATTCTTAGAGGAATGTAACTTCAACAGTAGTGAAAGAGTTAATTACTGCAGGTGCCTTGATTCACTCACACAAGCAGTGTAAAATAGTTTATGCAGCAGGCTTTAGCAAACACACCAAAATTCACACAGTACTTTGTTATCTGAATGAAAAAATTAAGCTGAGGGCATTATGTAAACCATAATTTGATAATGAATATTAGTTATTTCCAAACTTGTTCAATGAAAGCATAAGAAGCTGTGTTAATCTCATGAAACAGGTAAAGTTATACAAACAGTTATTTGCAAGCAGATATGAAGGTGAATTGTGATAAAGACTGAAGTATGCTTAGGAAGTCCGTTTATGAGAAATGGTAGCAATATGAAACTTTGTCACAGTTATTTGTATGCAAGTTAGTAAGTAGAAGAAATAGTTTAGTGCATATTTGTCATCTGAAGCTTATATGAATCCCCAGCAGGTGAGAGTTACACAGTTAATGTGGCAAGCTTGAGTGTAATGAAGTTGCAGTAGTACACACAGTTCATACAATGCAATATATACAGACCAGTATTACAGGAGATGGCAAATGAGCAGAGTAATACTGTTACCAGACAGCAAACAGTCCCAGCGGTATCACAGCGAGTCTGACAGAGAACCGTGGCGGGAGAATGTCGGGCGTGACGTCACACGCTGCAGGGAGTAACTTCAATACAGGAGAGAGACAGAAAAGTCTCTGACTGGAATAAACGGTGAAAATCTTCAGGCACAAAAGAGCATCTGCAGGTTGATTCAAGCATGCAGAAACTCAGGGTGAGTTTGGAGAGCAATGAAGTGAAATACAGAGTTGTATAAACGGCTAGGTCTCTTCAGAAGCAGCTTGTCACTGAGCAACAAATTACCAAGCTATGAGTTCTGTTGGGAGGAGCCTTAAATAGGGCTAGTGAGTTCACTTTCTTAAAGGTACAGCATGAAAAGAGATAAATCCCTGACAGTGAGGTAGAAGTGCAGCAGCAGGAGATAGATATTGTTGCATCTCTTACTAGCAGCACAATGTAGCTGTGTTTTAGTTAGATGCAGTAGACTGTATGGTGGAACCCACGGCAGCCCCTTCAAGAAAGGAAAAGTGCCTCTGAAATCATAAAGGCTTATCTTGCAGAACCTCCTTTTCCCCATACAGCAGATCCTCTGATCTATTGGGATGAAAAGAGAATTGTGTGGCCTTCCCTGTTTACAAGAGCTCCTCTCTTGTCCCCCAACCACTGTGCAAAGTAAGAGTGTTGTTTTCATTAATTGGCATTTCTGAAATTTAGGTGGGCATCATCAGTCAATGGCAAATCTTTAGGGAACAGCTAGCCGCTGTGTCTGCATAGGTTTTGGCACATGTTTGTTTGCCTTCCTTAGAGGTGTATTTTTGGGGTTTGTGTATCAGTATCCCTGCTGCTCTTCCTTCTCTGTGATGGTCATCATCAGTCAATACCAATTCCTTTGGATGAATATTCTTGTGGCTTGTGTAGTATAATTATAGGCCTACTTCAGTAACACAGTTGCCGCTCCTGCACCTGCCCTTCCTGTTCTATGGTGTCATTATCAGTCAGTTCCAAAGGAGTTTTTTGCACGTTTTAGTTTGCCTTCCATGGAGGTGAATTGTTGAGGTTTGTGTACTATAATCTAAAGGCTTACTTTAGTATTCCTGCTGCACTTCCTGCTCTGTGATGGTCATCATCAGTTAATCCCAAATCCTTAGGTGACAGCTAGCCTCTGTGTCCAAGGCAGTTTTAGCACGTGTTTGTGCGCCTTCATGCAGGTGTATTCTTGTGGTTTGTGTTCTATAATCTAGATGCCTACATCACTAACACTTCTGCCTGCTGTGTCTTCAGCTCCCGACCCTCCTGCACAGTGGTTTTCATTTTCAGTCAAAGCCAAATAATAAGGGAACTACTAGCCGCTGTGAGTTTTGGCACATCTGGTAATGTCCTAGAGTCAGAAGTTCATGATGACAACACCAGGCTGGAGACTGGCCTTGAAGTGGGATAAGATGCTTTGCAAATAGTCCACACAAGTTTGGAGATTGAAATAGACTAGACCGTTGTTGCTGCAATTTTGATGCACATTTGACACCTATGTGCATTTTTATGACGTTCCATCCCTCCAACAAAGCTTCTTCCATTTAAATTGGGCTTCTGAGAGATACTACTCTTGGAAGTGTTGAAGGAATTTTACAAGCTCTTTGTAAGCAGATCTTTTAATTGAATCTCTCAGGATAACTTCAACTTTTTATGGAAAGGTTGATATTAAGTTAATTATCACATTTAATTTAAATGTATCTTTCAGATAGATTACGAGTTATGTGCGCTATAGGGGTTTTTGACGAACACAACAAAAGTTTCATTATTTCACCCTCCGTAGCGCTGCCATTACAAGTTTTGAAACAGCCGGCTTGTGCATGCAATATGGTTGCATTGAGCTCCATACCGCACAAAATAAAAGCACTGTTTTGATGTGCTTGTGCACGCTTTCCCCGTAGACAAAAATGGGGAGAGCGGGTTAGAAAAAAAAATAACACCTGCGATCGCGGAATGAAAAGCTCCGTAAAGCAGCCCCATTGATGTCTATGGGGAAAAAAAAGTAACATTTAAACCTAACACTCTAACATAAGCCCCACTCTAAACATCCCTAATCTGCCGCCCTTGACATCACTGACACCTACATAAAGTTATTAACCCCTAATCTGCCACTCCCGATATCGCTGCCACTTAAATAAATCTATTAACCCCTAATCTGCCGCTCCCGATATCGTCGCCACTATACTAAAGTTATTTACCCCATTCCCCTGCACTCCAACATTGCCCACACATTAGTAAATCTATTAACCCCTATTCCGCCGCTCCCCGACATCGCCGCCACTAAATAAAGCTATTAACCCCTAAACCTCTGGCCTCCCACATCACTACCACTAAATAAACCTATTAACCCCTAAACCACCAGCCCCCCACATCGCAACAACCTAAATAAAACTATTAACCCTTAAACCAAACCCTAAAGAGCTAAATTAAAGTTACAATTATTAACTAAATAATACCTATTTAAAACTAAATACATACTTACCTGTGAAATAAAACCTAAGCTAGCTACAATATAACTAATAGTTATATTGTAGCTAGCTTAGGTTTTATTTTTATTTCACAGGTAAGTTTGTATTTATTTTAACTAGGTAGACTAGTTAGTAAATAGTTATTAACTATTTACTAACTACCTAGTTAAAATAAATACAGTCTTACCTGTGAAATAAAAATAAAACCTAAGCTGCCTTACATTAAAACCTACAAAAAATAAAAAAAACTACCATTACAAAAAATAAAAAACACTAAAATTACAAAAAATAAAAAAACTACCATTACAAAAAATAAACGAAATTATCCAAAACAATAAAAAGTATTCCTATTCTAATACCCTGTTTAAAAAAACGCACACCCCAAAATAAAAAACACTAATCAATAATAAACTACTAAGGGCCCTTAAAAGGGCCTTTTGTGGGCCCTTTAAAGGGCCTTTTGTAGGGCATTGCCCTAAAGATAACAGCTCTTTCCCTACAAAAGAAAAACAGCATACAAAGCCCCACCCCCCAAACCCACAAAATAAAAATAAAGCAAAACCTAATCTACCTATTGCCCTGAAAAGGGCATTTGTATGAGCATTGCCCTTAATAGAATCAGCCAATAGAATGAGAGCTGCTTAAATCCTATTGGCTGATTTGAACAGCCAATAGGATTTTAGCAGCCCTAATTCCTATTGGCTGATTCAAATTTTTCAGCCAATAGGAATCCAATGGTACCCCCAGTATAAAAGGGGTACCTTGCATTTCAACCCTCAGTGTGCGGCGGACGATCGCATGAAGAGGACCTCCACGTCGGATCAATGGACCTTCACCTGGACCTCCGCCTTGGACCTCCCCCTGGACCTCTGCCTCTGTGCATCGACCACTCCCCCTCCGCAGGGATGAAGAAGATGCCGGTCCCGCGATGGATGAAGATGGAGCCGTCTGGATGAAGACTTCTCGCCGCCTGGATGTCCGGACTTCAGAAACTGTAAGTGGATCATCAGGGGTTAGTGTTAGAATTTTTTCAACTTTTTTGGGTGGGTTTTTTATTTTAGTTTAGGGTTTGGGCTTTTCTTAAAAGAGCAAAATGCCCTTTTCAGGGCAATGCAAAAGAGCTAAATGCCCTTTTAAGGGCAATGCCCATACAAATGCCCTTTTCAGGGCAATGGGTAGCTTATGTTTTTGTTAGAGTTAGGTTTTTTATTTTGGGGGGTTGGTTGGGTGGTGGGTTTTACTGTTGGGGGGGTCTTTGTATTTTTTTACAGGTAAAAGAGCTGTTTAACTTAGGGCAATGCCCTACAAAAGTCCCTTTTAAGGGCTATTGGTAGTTTATTGTAGGCTAGGTTTTTTTTATTTTGGGTGGGCTTTTTTTTATTTTTATAGGGCTATTAGATTATGTGTAATTCTTTTTTATTTTTCATAATTTAGTATTTTTTATTTTTTGTAATTAGCTACTTTGTAATTTTTATAGTAGTGTTAGGATTTTTTTAATGTGTATTTTAGTTTTCTTTAATTGGTAGTTAGTTAAATTTTAGTTTAATAGTTATATTAGTTTAACTGTTAGTTTAAATTTAGTTTTTTTTTAATTTGACAGGTAAGTTTTAATTTAATTTAAGATAGGGAAATTGTAATTTTAATATAAAGTTGGGGGGCATTAGGTTTAGGGGTTACTAGTTTAAATTAGTTTATTGCGATGTGGGGGGCTTTCGGTTTAGGGGTTATTAGTTTAATTTAGAATATTTAGTTGTTGGGGGCTTACGGTTTAGGGGTTAATAGTTTAATTTAGTGTATTTTGTTGTGGGGACTTTCGGTTTAGGGGTTAATAGTTTAATTTAGTGTATTTTGTTGTGGGGGGCTTGCGCATTAGGGGCTAATAGGTTTATTATAGTGCTGGCGGTGTCGGGGAGCGGCGGAATAGGGGTTAATAACTTTAGTATAGTGGGGGCGATATGGGCGGACGGCAGATTTGGGGTTAATAATATTTAAATAGTGTTTGCGATGTGGGAGGGCGGCGGTTTAGGGGTTTATAACTTTATTATAGTGGTGACGATGTTGGGGAGCGGCGGAATAGGGGTTTATACATTTTATTAGTGGCGGAGATGTCGGGAGTGGCAGATTAGGGGTTAATAACTTTAATATTGTATTTGCGATGCGGGAGGGCCTCAGTGTAGGGGTTAATAGGTAGTTTATGGTTGTTAGTGTACTTTGTAACAGTTTAGTTATGTGTTTTATGTAACAGTTTTGTAGCGTAAAACTCATAACTTCTGCTCTCAAATGGCGGTACGGATCATGTCGTTATAGGGTGTAACGCAAGCTTTTTAGCCTCACTGCACAACTTGTAATGGCTGCGCTATGGAAGTCCCATGAAAAAACTTAATTTTTATGAGTGCGGGACTGACGTTGCGTTACAGGCTAAAAGGCTTGCGGTACAGCTATACCGACAAGACTTGTAATGGCTGCGTTGCTGTTTAAACGCTGAAATTACCATTTTTTCAGCGTTAAAACATGAACGCACAACTAATCTACCTGTTTATAAATAATATTCTACTTCTTTTATGTTCGCTTGTCTCTGATAGCATTGAAATATAGGTTCTTTTGAAAATTAACATTTCATAATGTAAGTTTTTTTGTTAAAATTAGTTTTCTGTTGGCTTCCCTTTAGGAAATAATGTTGAACGAATTTCGTCATGATTAAATTTCTTTATGGAATATTCTAACAAACTGTACGTCACAACAACCTTCTTCCAATACAAACCTTATATATAATGATTTCAGCAATGAATCTACCCTCAAATATTGCAAAAACTTGGGTGCTAACTCACATAAATATATTTGGCCAAATCAGTGAAACACATTTATTGAAGTTTCAAGGATATTACAGTGGGTATTGAAAATAATCACCCCCCCCCCCTTGAAAATAATCACATTTTGTTGTTTTGCAGCCTGAAATAAAGACAGACACACTTTTTTGTTGATCCAGTAGTAATTTCTCAGTGCAACTTATAACATCCAAGTGGAAGATATAACACCAATTTGTCAGGCCTGCTACAGAGAAACACCCCCATAACAGGATATTACCACCTCCATGCTTTACTGTAGGTATGGTGTTATTTGGATGGTGAGCTGTATTGGATTTCCTCCAGACATATCCTTTGGTATTGAGGCCAAATAATAAAATTTTAGTCTCATCTGACCATAACATCTTTTTCCATGTGGCCTCAGAATCTCCTAGGTGTGTTATGGCAAAGCTCATTCGTGCCACATTTTTAGAGAATTTGTGATATTGTTGTCACATGCACACAATGACCACTCTTTGTCATAAATTCCTGCAACTGCTTCATAGTTGCTGTGAGCCTCTTGGTAGCCTCTCTGACTAGTTTCCTCCTGGCTCTTTCATCCAGTGTGGAGCGACGTCCTGATCCAGAGAGGGTCTGTGTTGTACCAAATACCTTCCACTTCTTAATAATAGACTTCACAGTGCTTCTAGGCATCAATAAATCCTTTGATATTTTCTTGTACCCATCCTGACTTGTGCCTGTTCACAACATTATCCCGGAGATCTTTTGACAGTGCCTTGCCACCCATAGTTGATTGTTTGCTTCAGTTTCACTACCAGGGACTAAGGTGCTCCAAGAAAGCTCTTTTCATGCTGAGCTAATCAATATGCCCACAGCTGATCACAGTTGAAGGTCAAATGGCTTTGTGTGTGTGCCTTTGAGAAGGTGATTAGCTACACCTGATTGAGATTACAAATAATTTTAGGAGGGGGGTTATCCTTTTTGCAACTAAGTGATTCTGTTTTAGAATTGTCTTTTTTTTTTTGCCTGACATGTTGGTGTTATATTTTTCACTTGGATGTTGCACTGAGTAATTACAACTGGATAAACAAAAACTGTGTCTGTCTTTATTTTAGGCTGCAAAGCAACAAAATGTGATTATTTTCAAGAGGGGTAGTTCTTTTCAATACCCACTGTATACCCCTCTCCTCAGAAAACGGAAAACAGTGAGATACACACAACTTATGCTATATATATCCATCCATAAGCAATACCGTAAGTTTCTCCATAAAGTCAAGCAATCAAACAAACATGGATATGAATACCATAATCATCTAAGAGCATACAGTATTTACATCAATACTCAAATATACATACATACCCTACTATATCCAGAAGTGATATGTATATTACCCCCATTGTCTAATCTCAACACTATAACGTGACACCTGTTATTATGGCAACATCACAAATAAATGTTAAAAACATGAAATTATCGAACTTATTAAAAAGTGCAAATTAAAAATTGGTACAAACTTGCAAACAAAATCTATTTGGAGTTTGCAGTACTCATTAAACAAATCACTAATATATACTAGATGTATAAATAAATAAATATCCTACACAGTTGTATCAAGGAGAGTATAACGAAAAGTGCTTATTAGCTAGCACTTCAATAATAACTCATAACATATAATACAAAAACAGATAAAATAATGAAATCTCTAGTTTTTGTTGCATAATTTAACTGGCCTATCATCAGGCCATTATCAGATGTCAACTCCTCCAGTTAATTACACACTGAGGTATCTGCTCTAATAATACGTATTTAGCTAGAAAGTACAATAAGATAAAGAAAGAAAGACCTTACCAGTCCCCTCCCTTTTAATTTCCCTAGTAACCTCCTGTCATTGAGGTACTTCTAGTATCAGCTAATCCTGTGCTTCTATTCATACACACACACACACACACACACACACACATATATATATATATATATATATATATATATATATATATATATATATATATATATATATACAGGGAGTGCAGAATTATTAGGCAAGTTGTATTTTTGAGGATTAATTTTATTATTGAACAACAACCATGTTCTCAATGAACCCAAAAAACTCATTAATATCAAAGCTGAATAGTTTTGGAAGTAGTTTTTAGTTTGTTTTTAGTTATAGCTATTTTAGGGGGATATCTGTGTGTGCAGGTGACTATTACTGTGCATAATTATTAGGCAACTTAACAAAAAACAAATATATACCCATTTCAATTATTTATTTTTACCAGTGAAACCAATATAACATCTCAACATTCACAAATATACATTTCTGACATTCAAAAACAAAACAAAAACAAATCAGTGACCAATATAGCCACCTTTCTTTGCAAGGACACTCAAAAGCCTGCCATCCATGGATTCTGTCAGTGTTTTGATCTGTTCACCATCAACATTGCGTGCAGCAGCAACCACAGCCTCCCAGACACTGTTCAGAGAGGTGTACTATTTTCCCTCCTTGTAAATCTCACATTTGATGATGGACCACAGGTTCTCAATGGGGTTCAGATCAGGTGAACAAGGAGGCCATGTCATTAGATTTTCTTCTTTTATACCCTTTCTTGCCAGCCACGCTGTGGAGTACTTGGACGCGTGTGATGGAGCATTGTCCTGCATGAAAATCATGTTTTTCTTGAAGGATGCAGACTTCTTCCTGTACCACTGCTTGAAGAAGGTGTCTTCCAGAAACTGGAAGTAGGACTGGGAGTTGAGCTTGACTCCATCCTCAACCTGAAAAGGCCCCACAAGCTCATCTTTGATGATACCAGCCCAAACCAGTACTCCACCTCCACCTTGCTGGCATCTGAGTCGGACTGGAGCTCTCTGCCCTTTACCAATCCAGCCACGGGCCCATCCATCTGGCCCATCAAGACTCACTCTCATTTCATCAGTCCATAAAACCTTAGAAAAATCAGTCTTGAGATATTTCTTGGCCCAGTCTTGACGTTTCAGCTTGTGTGTCTTGTTCAGTGGTGGTCGTCTTTCAGCCTTTCTTACCTTGGCCATGTCTCTGAGTATTGCACACCTTGTGCTTTTGGGCACTCCAGTGATGTTGCAGCTCTGAAATATGGCCAAACTGGTGGCAAGTGGCTTCTTGGCAGCTGCACGCTTGACTTTTCTCAGTTCATGGGCAGTTATTTTGCGCCTTGGTTTTTCCACACGCTTCTTGCGACCCTGTTGACTATTTTGAATGAAACGCTTGATTGTTCGATGATCACGCTTCAGAAGCTTTGCAATTTTAAGAGTGCTGCATCCCTCTGCAAGATATCTCACTATTTTTGACTTTTCTGAGCCTGTCAAGTCCTTCTTTTGACCCATTTTGCCAAAGGAAAGGAAGTTGCCTAATAATTATGCACACCTGATATAGGGTGTTGATGTCATTAGACCACACCCCTTCTCATTACAGATATGCACATCACCTAATATGCTTAATTGGTAGTAGGCATTCGAGCCTATACAGCTTGGAGTAAGACAACATGCATAAAGAGGATGATGTGGTCAAAATACTCATTTGCCTAATAATTCTGCACTCCCTCTCTATATATATATATATATATATATATATATATATATATATATATATTTTTTTTTTTATGTAGTCACGTTAAACAAAGGTTCCCCCAAAACTACAAGAGCTCTTAAGGATTGTTTCTTGGAGCACTTGCGTGCCATAGAAGATCCTGAGTCCAGAACTCCCATTTCTTTACATTTTAAGAGAGAACACAATTCCGATAGTTCACTGTTGACCATTCAGGGTGTCCAGCAGATACCCAGACACCCAAGAGGGGGCAATAGAGGAGATGTTCTGAGTAAAAGAGTCTTCTGGATTTTTCAGCTGGATACCCGAATGCCAACAGGTTTGAATTTGGATTGGGATGCAAAATTGTACATTAATCATGTATAACTATGATTGATATTTGTCATTGTATTTATCTGCTTAAACCCCTTTAAGTAAATTAAAGATCAATAATAATTGAATATTGAAACACCTTAGAAATGACAATAGATAAATTAATATGGATAAATATTATTTTTATTTTATTTTTCTTTATTTTTTTCTTTTTTTTCTTTTTTCTTTGTTTTGCAGAGTACTGTCGTACTTTTAATACATTGGAATCATCTTTCTCTAATAAGATGTCTACAAGGGTTATAGAATACACATAAATGTATTATTATTGATGTATATTTTATCAGGGTTTTTTCCCTTTAAATTAACCATGTGCTTTTTCAAGTGCAGCTTTATTAATGAAGCAGATTCACCAATCATGTATTAGAAGGAGGAGTTATCTGTATATATAAGAGCTGTGTATGGTTATCTGATGTATGTACTATGGTAATGCTTTGCCAGAATAAATTATGCCTTATTGCTTTAATCTACCTGGACTGCAGTATCATTGGGGCTGAGTGCGGCTGTTGCTGAACTTTGTTTGTGGATCGCTTTACTTGCAGCACCGAATTTGAGCTTATGGCCTCACTGTTGAATCACAGGAGGTGTATACAGCAGCGTGAAGAACGCTGCGTTACGTAACAACGATCAGACAAACTGAGGATCCTGGAGTGCTTCCCTGATGTTTGTTTCTCAACCAAAACTACTGCTGCATCAGTCTTGCTAAGTTTTTTATTTAGTGAAATGATTTAGTACTTATCAATAGAAAAGTGTATTTGTACAATTTCTTGTATAACTGAGTAATACATAAAGTTAAAATAATTAATTCATAATTTGTCTGTAATTTTTAAATAAATTGTTATTTCAATCTAATCGGCTTTAGCAGTGTAAATGTCTATATGTGTGTACATATGTATTCAGATAGTGTTATTATGAGTGTAACTGTACTTTTATGACACTTTTTTATTTTGCAAAACAGTTAACCAGAGCTCTGAGAACTATGTGATAATTTTAGCATAAATCGCAATTGCACTCACGCATTCGCATTTAATTTCAACTTGTAATATGAGAGCTAAACCCGACGTGCACAAACATCCTTGATAAACCCCTTTTCGCTCACGCATAACTGTTAGCATGCAGCTCGTTAACTGGCCCAAAATGTTTGGGTGCCCTTGCCTAAAAGTAAAACAACTATCCAAAAGTGAGGAGAGGCCCAGTCACACAAGGAAAAGATTGCAGCATTGAATAGCAAAATCTTGCGCAATCCCAACCCTGCACTAGAGCAACCTATTGTATGACAGCAGGGCGTGTCAATTTTCCCAAACCTCTAAGGCGACAGAGAGGATAATGAAGTTTCTGCTTCTTAAACTTGTGGTTGCAGGCTGCAGTGCAAAACATGAAAAGTTGCAGATGCTGTTTGATAAATCTTCCCCATACACTAGGATTACAATACAATGTTACGATGTACAATAAGTATTTAGGTTGCCTGCTTTTGCTGTAAAATAAATACCTCAGAGTATTATTTTAATTAAGCTCCCTACATTTTTTGGTAAATTAACTGATCCTTTCACATTCATCATAGTTAATGGTTAGATTTGCAAACAAACTAATTTACATTTGTCTATAATTGGCCACAGCTAAGCCCATGGGTTCCATATTCTATGCTATGAGTTTAAAGGGACAGTTCACCCAAAAATGTTTTCCCCTTTAAATTGTTCCCAATGATTCATTGTACCTGCTGGAGTGTTTTAAATTGTTTACAAGTAACTTCTTTACCCTTATTTTGGCATAAGAAATAGCTGATTTAGCCTGTGGTATCCAACATATACTGAAAGTTTCTATACTGCCAGCAGAAGATATTACACTCTCAGTGGGGAGCATGATAGTTAAGTAATAAAATGATAATTTTCCATTGTTCTCTGTAAGTATTGAGCTTTGGTTTTCTAGACAAAGATAAGATAAGGAAGCAAGTCTATGTACATAAAGTGATAACATAATGAGATCTGATATTACCTGAAGCTGAAACAATTTTAATGGGCTGTGGTTTAAAAGCACAAAACCAGCTACTTCATATACACAAATAAACTGAAAATGCAATTTCTCATAAATTGTACACTCTGCAGCTGGTATAATAAGTCATTGAAAATACATTCATATAAAAACTATTTTACAGTGTACTGTCCCATTAATGATATTTTTTGTGACAGTAGCCTCCAAAATGTAGATGAATATTTGTACAGATTAAAAATTAGGCTTTGTTAGTTCTTTATATCTTACAAAAGCAGGTTGTAGTATTTTTTTATTAAATGTATGGGAATTTTTTTCCCACAACATTGATTTGTAAAAAACAATGATAAATAAGTTAAATTAAGTCAATGGGGCCGATTTATCAAGTGTCTGGCGTACATGATCCGCTGTATCGATCATGTCCGCCAGACATCGATAAATGCTGACAGAAATATGCTGTTGACATTTATCATTGCACAAGCAGTTCTGGTGAACTGCTTGTGCAAGGCTGCCCCCTGCAGATTCGCAGCCATTCAACCCGATCATATGAGGTCAGGCGGATTGATGTCCGCAGCCTCAGAGGCAGCGGACGAATTAAGAAGCAGCGGTCTTAAGACCACTGCTTCTTAACTCCTGTTTCTGGTGAGCCTGAAGGCTCGTGCGGAAAAAGGTGCATTAGGCACAATACAGGCCATGATATATCGGCCCCAAAATATCAATATAAGAATTGTAAGGCAAACTCCTGAAGCACTAAAACTTTGAAAATTAACTCTTACATAACAAATGGGCCTACAGGTAATTATTAAAGGCACACTATTGCAGAATTAATCATAGTAATGAAGAAATATATAAATAAAGAATAAAAAGGGGAGTCACAGGTAAATGATTAATTTATATCAAATGGTGTCAGACCCAACACCATACTGCCAGACTAGTGAGAACAGAAGGACTATATAAGGTGAGAAATCTGATAGAACATTATGCTCAAAACTATTGGCAATTATTTCACTACACAAGTACCCGATTATGCATGCTCATTTTATAGGGAATTGCATTAAAAAATAAATCTACAATGAAAGATCATTATTTAAAGAGGATTTTTTTTTCACCTTAAAAATTTGAAGTAAATACTGATTAACTAAATTAAATATGGCAGTACTAGATATATACTTCTTGCTATTGTCCACTGATTGGTAAATTCAGCTTCCACAGCTCTATTTGTTTAGACGGACGCACCTACAGGACTATGCAAAAACTGTAATACATTTTTAAATATCCTATTTGCGATGGTAAAAAAAAATAATGATAATAAATTACCACTTTTATCAGATGCATTCAATACCATTGTAATTGTATTTGCCTTCAGGTTGTTTCTGTGTGATAAGGTTATAATTTGTTTTGCAGGGATAAAGCTAAAGGTCACTGAAAATAAATGAGTATTGAACAGAAGTGTGGGACAGGAAGGTAAAACAATATGTAAACTGGTCATGCTAAATCATGTGAGGATGCACAAGCTAAAATTTTTAAAACCATGTAGTTAATCACTTCCGGACATCAGGGATACAGTTAAGCTTTATTACATAAAATTTGTTGCAGTTACCGTCGTCAATTGTATTTGCTCTAGGCTCACCAGAAATGCCAAAAAGCAAATCTGTAATGTAGGTTCTTCAAAAAGCTAAAAACTTTCTCAACAAGATAATTAATTTGCAGCATTCTGAAGAAACCCTATCTTACAGAATTAGCTTTACTATAGAGGGACCCTTATTCAGAGCATTGCAGGTTTCCTTAGGTGTGAAAGCAAATTCAGATCTAATTTCTAAAAATCAAATGAATTTGCCAGTCGGAATAAGAAAGGGGAGGAATGATGCAGTAAATTTAAACAAAATGGTCTGAAAGTGGGGCATTTAAATGATTGTTCAAAAGTTTCAATAAAAATTTTAAGGTGTTTTCAAAGGACAGAGCACGAACAACTATGTAACAAAAGCCATATAACTCCCTGTCTTTATATGCATTTCTCTCCCTCTATCAAACACACAAATTGGATAGTATTTCAGGGCACACCAGTAATCTAAATCCAACAGCCTTGTTAAAACTCAAGACACACACATCTGACAGATACAACAGAGATTAATGAGCCATGACCAGAAGTTTGATTTTTCTGTCAAGTGCTCCCATCCGTTTTTAATAAACAGAGGGACAACATAAACGCAGAATGCTAGGTGCTCTCTGCTGCTTCAGCTAAGCGGGCTGCCTTTCTGTGATGTATGTCTTTTGCTGAGTTATTACTTGGAGCTACTGACAAATACTTTACTAGCCCCTTCAGCCAGACCTTTAATAAAAAAATGCTCCTTAATGGGAATTGTACAGGAATTAGCAATGAGCTGGAGGTTAACTCCATCACTTCCAAACAGAGCAGCATTATCAGGAATCAACCCCACTATGTTCATAGAATGAGTAGGTTGCTTCTGTAAGAAAGAGAATATATTACCGTTCCTATTATTCCTATTTAAAGATACATAGAATTGTTTGCCTTGGTAATACACAGGAAATTTAATGTGAGATGAAAGAAAGATAGAGGGAGATAGAGAGTAAAGATAGAAAAAGGAGAAAGAACAAGTGGGATTGAGAAGTTGAATAACAGAAAGTATGGTCAGGCAAATAAAAAAGATGGAAGACTTTCATGGAAATGTTTCACACTGTGCAATAGGGTAGAAAGAGATATTTGTGGCCTAATGGAGATAGGAAACAATAACAGCATTAATGGATAGATAGGAAGATAAGGAAACAAACTTGATATATAGTTGGAGAATTAGAGAAAGTGATAGAAAAATAAAATTAGACAGTTAACACCAAAGAGAAATAAATACAATAAAGATTTGCCATATTACAAAATATACAAGCTTAATTTATAATACAGTATCCTGTAGTCAGAGGCATTCCATCAAAGTAAACATCAAGAACCATTAAACAATAAAATGTAATTCCACCATAAAATATTGGATTATATGTAGTACAAAAAATTAACAAAAATAAAACAAAACTTTGTACCACGACTCTGGTAAACTTTGTCTTTTCAAGTAACAAGTCTGTATTAGATCCCTCAAATAAGGCAAATGGAGGGTGGAGTTTGGCTATTGGAAAACAATTGCACCAAACAAAGTGTTAGAGGGCATTGTAGTAAAAAGATGACATGCTCTAATCCATTAGTGCATGCAATTTTAAGACTATCAACCCTAGACTACTAAGGGATTAAACACAGTTAAAATATCGCTTGGGACTTGCAGAGCATGCTGGTCCCGAGCTGAACCTGCCTCTGAACCAGTAGCACTGGAACCACATCTGAGTCGTACAACCAATGCTGTAGTTTAAGGTCGATAGTCTTAAAATTGCAATAGAGCATATCATTTTTTTGACTATAATGACCCTTTAGTGCTTTACAAAATCCCGTTCCTCTAGAAGGAATTTATTGCAAGGCTGCAGAAAAATCTTGTAATTACAAAGAGTTTTATAACCCTCTAACTAACAGAATGTGCATAATTTCCATAATGCGTTTTATCCCCATTGGTACAAATCCAGACTTGAATGCTGGGGGAAAATCATGCTAGTAAGTATGACATTTTGTGGCTACAGTTCCATAGTTCATTGGCCCTTATAATAAAGTGCCATGGCTATGTTGCTCCAGTGAAGCTTTCTAAGCAGATGCATTTGTTTTATATTAACTTGATATTATATATCCTTTTTAAATTAGTGTCAAATAATGCAATTACATAGAAAAAAAGGTGCAAGTACAAAAGCAATTAGTATCCTCTTCAATAAGCTTTATTTCTACAGATAGTTCACTACAGATTGGAGAGGTCAAAGGATAAGCTGTTCAGTCTCCACATGTTTGTAGTTGACACAATGAAATGAAATGGTGGGATGGTATCAATAAACAGTAATAGGATACCCTTGGTTACTGTAGTTTCATTTTTAAATTAAGGTTCAAATAAAGGCAAATTGCTAGAAGCCCTAGTTTTGTAGAACAGTGATAAGCTTATCTTAAACTTTAGTATGACAAATAAAAACATATCTAATATTTATAAAGAATAGCCCTGACAAGCTTACAAGTATACAATTGTCAAAAATAAGACATATTGGAATAGTGACCCTTTTGCCACTGACCCCTATGCTAGGTATTTTTAGTTGTTTTTTGCCCATGTTACATTTAAACATAAATTTCAACTTTTTGTTTGAGGTACCCATACAAATTAAACTTTATTTGTTTCAAGAGACCAAGCAGTTTTAGAAAATAACTTTACTTGCAGAAATATCATATGGGAAAACACCATATGAAATGCAAAAAAAAACATTTTAAAAATACACGGCCAGATTACGAGTTTTGCGTTAGAGGCTATGCGGTGCAAATGAGCAGTTTTCTCTCACCGGTCACTTACATGCAGCACTGGTATTACAGGTTTTTGCAAACCTGGCATTAAAAGGCAAGAAGTGAGTGTTGAGCAAAATTGTGCTCCTTACCACACTCCAATACCAGCGCTGCTTAAGTCAGAGGTGAGCTGGTCGTACGTGCCTGTGCACGATTTCCCCATAGGAATCAACGGGGAGAGCCAGCTGAGAAAAAGTTTAACACCTGCAAAAAAGGAGCGTAAAACGCAGCCCCATTGATTCCTATGCGAAAATAAAATTTATGTTTACACCTAACACCGTAACATGAACCCCGAGTCTAAACACCCCTAATCTTACACTTAGTAACCCCTAATCTGCCGCCCCGACATTACCGACACCTACATTATACTTATTAACCCCTAATCTGCCGCTCCTGACACCGCCACCACCTACATTATATGTATTAACCCCTAATCTGCTGCCCCAACATTGCCGACACCTACATTATATTTATTAACCCCTAATCTGTCGCTCCCAATGTTGCCGCAACCTACCTACACTTATTAACCCCTTATCTGCCGCCCCCAATGTCGCCGCCACTATACTAAATGTATTAACCCCTAAACCTAAGTCTAACCATAACCCTAACACCCCCTAACTTAAATATAATTACAATAAATCTTAATAAAAATTAATTACCTAAATAATTCCTATTTAAAACTAAATACTTACCTATAAAATAACCCCTAAACTAGCTACAATATAATTAATAGTTACATTGTAGCTATCTTAGGGTTTATTTTTATTTTATAGGCAAATTTGTATTTATTTTAACTAGGTACAATAGTTATTAAATAGTTATTAACTATTTAATAACTACCTAGCTAAAATAAATACAAAAGTACCTATAAAATAAAACCTAACCTAAGTTACAATAACACCTAACCTAACCCTACAATTAAATAAATTAAATAAATTTAAAACAATTAAATAAATTAGCTAAAGTACAAAAAAACAAAACACTAAATTACAGAAAATAATAAACAAATTACAAGATATTTAAACTAATTACACCTAATCTAATAGCCCTATCAAAATAAAAAAAGCCCCCCCAGCCTAAACTAAACTATCAATTGCCCTTTAAAGGGCCTTTTATGGGGCATTGCCCCAAAGTAATCAGCTCTTTTACCTGTAAAAAAAAATACAAACAACCCCCCCAACAGTAAAACCCACCACCCACACAACCAACCCCCAAAATAAAATACTATCTAAAAAAAACATAAGCTCCCCATTGCCCTGAAAAGGGCATTTAAATGGGCTTTGCCCTTAAAAGGGCAGTTATCTCTTTTGCGGCCCAAACCGTAATCTAAAAAATAAGACCCACCCATTACACCCTTAAAAAAAAACCCTGAAGATCGACTTACTGTTCTGAAGACCGGACATCCATTCTCAAGGAAGTGGCAGAAGTCTTCATCCAACCGGGCCGAAGTCCTCAACGAAGCTGGGAGAAGCAAGCCGGGCGAAGTGGTCCTCCAGACGGCATCTTCTATCTTCATCCATCCGACACGGAGCAGCTCCATCTTCAAGACATCCGACGCAGAGCATCCTCTTCATCCGGAGTCTTCTTACTGAATGACGGTTCCTTTAAGTGACGTCATCCAAGATGGCGTCCCTTAGATTCCGATTGGCTGATAGAATTCTATCAGCCAATCGGAATTAAGGTAGAAAAAATTATATTGGCTGATGCAATCAGCCAATAGGATTGAAGTTCAATCCTATTGGCTGATCCAATCAGCCAATAGGATTGAGCTTGCATTCTATTGGCCGATTGGAACAGCCAATAGGATTGAACTTCAATCCTATTGGCTGATTGCATCAGCCAATAGGATTTTTCTACCTTAATTTTAGCTAGGTAGTTATTTTAGCTAGGTAGTTATTAAATAGTTAATAACTATTTAATAACTATTGTACCTAGTTAAAATAAATACAAACTTGCCTGTAAAATAAAAAATAAACCCTAAGATTGCTACAATGTAACTATTAGTTATATTGTAGCTAGCTTAGGGTATATTTTATAGGTAAGTATTTAGTTTTAAATAGGAATTATTTAGGTAATAATAGTAATTTTTATTAAGATTTATTGTAATTATATTTAAGTTAGGGGATGTTAGGGTTAGGGTTAGACTTAGGTTTAGGGGTTAATACATTTAGTATAGTGGCAGCGGCATTGGGGGCGGTAGATTAGGGGTTAATAAGTGTAGGTTGGTTGCGGCGAAATTGGGGCGGCAGATTAGGGGTTAATAAATATAATGTAAGTATCGGAGATGTTGGGGGCAGCAGATTAGGGGTTAATACATATAATGTAGGTGGCGGCGGTGCCCGGAGTGGCAGATTAGGGGTTAATAAGTATAACGTAGGTGTCAGCGATGTCAGGGGCGGCAGATTAGGGGTTAATAAGTGTAAAATTAGGGGTGTTTAGACTCGGGGGTTCATCTTAGAGTGTTAGGTGTAAACATAAATTTTATTTCCCCAAGAGCACGTACGTCCAGCTCTTGCCTTTTAACGCCGGGTTTGCAATGTAATACCAGTGCTGCATGTAAGTGACCGGTGAGAGAAAACTGGTCATTAGCACCGCATAGCCTCTAATGCAAAACTCGTAATCTGGCCGTGTAACAGATTTCTGTATTTTTCTGTGGTATACACAGTAAATAGCAGCATAGGAATTAGTAATATTTAAAGTTATAGAGAGGTATAAATTGAAATGTGTAATTTGTCTTTCTTACTGTAGCATCATTCTGCCAGAGTGAGAGTGTTGAACTAAGTTTTGGATGCAATTATTTTTTGATACAACATAAATGCAGTATTGTAATTGTGTTCCTTCTATGCTGTTGATAATCTGATTAGGGGTACATTCACAAAAGTCTTTTTTTAAACTGGAAAAATAACCCTCTATAATTACTGTAAACCCCATTATAAAAAAAAAAAAAGAGCAAACTGACCCTTCTTATCTGCCACAACTGTTAATATCACCACTGTATTATACCATAACCCACTACTGAATCCTTGGGCACTAGACTAATCCACCACAACAAATCCAATGATGTACAACAACCTCCATCCAAAGTTATCTTAGAGTCATATTAGCTTCTAAGTGTTTACTATATACTATACTATATACATACATACATATAATTTGCATTACATCATGAATGACATCACCTATGATATATAGTGTAATTTGCACCAACTAAGCAGCTAAACCCTCTCATCCTAACATAAACTCCTGGTCACATCAAGGGTTGGTGCTAAGATTTTTGGCTACACAGAGGAAGACATTGTTTTCTGTCCCTCCCGCCCAAATAAATTATTTACCCTGCCATTACTGATTCTTAACAAAATGTTATAATCATGTGTTAACCTTTTACCGCCGATATGCTGTTGTATTCTGTCCAAACGGCGCTGGGCTTTAGCGCCGTTAGGACGAAATACAGTGTCATAGCCGTTGGATGTCCTGAAGCCAACTGCGCTTCCTGGATTTGGTCGCAGTCTGGAGGGCGTTCCTAGCGTCATAGGGAGGCCCCCAGACCCGACCCCATAATTGAAATCTCGCGGAATTTCAATTTGTCTACATAGGAACATTGTTCCGATGTAGACATTATGAGCCAGTCATGAAAGGGTTAAGCAGCTATAGATAACTGTTTTATGTATAATGATAGAGAAAATAGATTTCTAATTTATCATCTCTACAATAGCTATAATGTTTAATTTCTGCCTGACATAACATACCAAAATGGTGGCTCTGCACAACATAGCAAATCTGTGGTGGCTCTGTATAATGAATCAAACAGTCGTGCTGATATATACAGTACATAAAACACACAAACCTGGAGGCAGGATACCCTATTTTATTTTTTCACAGTTATACCTAGACTGATACAAGCATGTCTAACAGGAAAATGTATCAAGCTATTCAATCCTGACCCCTGCCCTTGGGCAACCATTAGTGTGAGAGCAGAGCATTTCAATCACCACAAACAAGAGAGTTTGAGGAGACTTATTTCTGCCATCAAGGATAATAAACAGAGACTTTGTGGCCTATTTGACAACGGTCTGTCGGACCTGATCCGACAGTGCGGATCCGGTCCGACAGACCTCGCTGAATGTGGAGAGCAATACGCTCTCCGTATTCAGCATTGCACCAGCAACTCTTGTGAGCTGCTGGTGCAACGCCGCCCCATGCAGATTTGCGGCCAATCATCTGCCAGCAGGGGAGTGTCAATCAACCGGATCGTACTCGATCGGGTTGATTTGTGGCGATGTCTGTCCGCCTGCTCAGAGCAGGTGGACAGGGTTATGGAGCAGCGGTCTTTAGACCGCTGCTTCATAACTGCTGTATCTGGCGAGGCTGCAGGCTCACAAGAAACACGGGGCGTCAAGCTGCATACGGAGCTTGATAGATAGGCCCCTGTTTCTTAAATGTGTGGTTGCAAACTAACTCTTCAAGTTCAGCTTCAAGTTTGAATGCATCTTGATACATTATCCATAATTATGCATTTTTCAAGCTCTACAAGAGATCACATTAACTTGCAGTGGAGTACTTGCAAGTGTTGACCAGGGGACCATTACAATGCACACTTATTTTGGACAAATTTCACTTTATGGTGATGATAATGACATTTTTAGACTAAAACAACACTCTGTACTATATGATAATGCAAGGCATCTATACACTAATAGACATGCTTCACTATATAATTAATGCAAAGTACCTATACACTGATAACATATATACTGTACTGTATAATGATGTCTGTGGAGAGTTCATACACTAAAAAAAGAACAGGCAGCCCTGTATGATGATGATGGTTCCTATACATCTTGCAGGATATGAAAAGTTGGAGGATTTTCAGTGCTCTTACACGCATCTATCAGCCCAGTAATACCCATTAGGCTGTAGGTGGAGGTGACAGTTTAAAGGGACAGTCTACTCCAAAAATGCTATTGTTTCAAAAAAATAGATAATCCCTTTATTACCCATTCCACAGTTTTGCAAAGCCAACATGGTTATATTAATATACTTTTTACCTTGTATCTAAGCCTCCTCTGACAGCTCCCTTAATCACATGGCTATTTATTTATTATCTATCGACTTGCATTTTAGCCAATTAGTCAAGTTTCCTCCACAACTCCATGGGAGTGAACACAATGTTATCTATATGGCACACATGAATTAGCAGTCGCTTGTTGTGAAAAGCTAATAAAAAAAAAATGTGATTGTGTGTCTTAGAAACAGGCAGAAATTTAGAGGTTTTAATGTTATAAAGTATATTAATATAACAATGTTGGTTGTGCAAAGCTGACAGCTCCCTTAATCACATGGCTATTTATTTATTATCTATCGACTTGCATTTTAGCCAATTAGTCAAGTTTCCTCCACAACTCCATGGGAGTGAACACAATGTTATCTATATGGCACACATGAATTAGCAGTCGCTTGTTGTGAAAAGCTAATAAAAAAAAATGTGATTGTGTGTCTTAGAAACAGGCAGAAATTTAGAGGTTTTAATGTTATAAAGTATATTAATATAACAATGTTGGTTGTGCAAAGCTGGGGAATGGTTAGTAAAGGCGTTATCTATCTTTTAAAACAATAACAATTTTGGTGTGGACTGTCCCTTTAACGACCAGTGCCATACCCTGTACAATGCTGATCGTTATGCCCTTAAGGACCAGCGACGTACCCTGTATGTCGCTGCAGTCCTCGGCTTCGCACTGCGAGTGGGGCACTGCAGAAATAGATTTGAAGAGTTACTGATGCCCTCTG
The DNA here is from genome assembly GCF_027579735.1 of Bombina bombina. Taxonomy (NCBI): domain Eukaryota; kingdom Metazoa; phylum Chordata; class Amphibia; order Anura; family Bombinatoridae; genus Bombina; species Bombina bombina. The sequence goes on along the minus strand of NC_069501.1, from coordinate 781,242,685 downwards.
TGGCCCTCTCTGCATCGGACAGCGGTGGTGCCAATAGTTGGTGGGTGGGAGGCTAAGGAGAGAGGAGGGTGGGCGGCCCATCACTGTAGGGGGCAGGAGGAGGGCGGGAGTGGGTGGGACCGCAAAGCCACGCTACAAGGATAAAAATAAATAAAAAATAAGTGCATCATTGAGGGGGAAGGAGGGAGGAGGGGCAATGAGGGCTTTCCTATGTGGGATCAGTTGACGGCAAGGGATCTGGGAGGGGGGTAGGGTATTTTATTTTTATTTTTTAAATATTGCCTAATTTGCAGCAAACTGTGTACTGGCAGACAGCTGCCAGTATCTAAGATGGCGGGAAATAGGTAGAGGGGGAGGGTTAGATATCTGTTTGGGGGGATCAGGGAGGTTGGGAGGTAAAGGGGGATACTACCTTACAGAAAATATAAAAAAAAAGAAAGAAAAACAAAGACTTTTATTTTAGTACTGGCAGACTTTCTGCCACACTTAAGATGAGGGTTACCCTTGGGGATGGGAGTAGGGGAAGAGAGCTGTTTGAGAGGGGTCAGGGAGAGATCAGGGGGTGGGATGTGTCAGGTTAGAGGCTGATCTTTACACTAAAGCTAAAATTAACCCTACAGGCTACCTAATTAACCCCTTCTCTGCTGGGCATAATACAAGTGTGTTGCGCAGCAGCATTTAGCGGCCTTCTAATTACCAAAAAGCAATGCTAAAGCCATATATGTCTGCTATTTCTGAACAAAGGAGATCCCAGAGAAAAATTTGATTGACTTTAAAGGTGAAATGGTGGCATGAAATATACCAAAATGGGCCTAGATCAATACTTTGGGTTGTCTACTAAAAAAAAAAAGATATATTTTTGATAGGTTAATATAAAAAAAGGCTTTAATTCTGTTTAAAATGTAGTGATGGCAAAAATGCTAAAAATGCTCTGTTTTTTTGAGGAAGTTTTTGTCTGAAATGCCCGGTCCTTAAAGGGACATTAAACCCAAAACATTTCTTTCATGATTCAGACAGAGAATACAATTTTAAACAAGATTCCAAGTTACTTCTATTATCAAATTTGCTTTATTCTTTAGATATCCTTTGTTAAAGATATAGCAATGCACATGGGTGAGCCAATCACATGAGGCATCTATGTGCAGCCACCAATCAGAAGCTACTGAGCCTATCTAGATATGCTTTTAAGGAAAGAATATCAAGAGAATGAAGCAAATTAGATAATAGAAGTAAATTAGAAAGTTGTTTAAAATGGTATTCTCTATCTGAATCATGAAAGAAAAAATGTGGGTTTAATGTCCCTTTAAGGGGTTAAGTTAGGATTTTAATTGTTTTTAAACATTTGATTAAAAAAAACTCTGGCTTTAACAGAAGTTTTTTTTGCCAATTAGTTTCCTTGTTTTTCCCTAGGAAATTAAAACCAATATAATTTACAAATATTTTATTTTTTAGATAAAAGACTGTTTAGCAGAAAGGGGCCCCAATACAATATATTACACTATAGTAGATTAGTTATTTATGCCTGTTTGCAGGCGCCATTTGTTCAAAGTTCACAATACACTTATTTAACTGACAGAAAAGTAATATTACTAAACTAGAGATAAATACAAGTTAATCTGTTAGTGAAAGTATTTCAGTTTAATTTGTGGCAAACTGAGACTTTATATTAGTGTCAGGTACTCCCCTGTCAACCTCACTCCCAGAGAACTTTATTCTATCGGAGGCAGCTCTCATCTATCTGGGACTTCTAGGTTCTGCCCTTTTTTTTTTAGAAAATTAAAGGGACATGATGCACAAATGCTGAATCACTTGACAATCATGCAGCTTATCTTTAAAAAGCTAACTAGAAAATATCACACTACATTCCAGTAGCTACATTCCATTGTAAAAGTACTCTAAGCATCCAATCGTTATCCATGCCCCAGGACTTGCAAGGGAGAGTGCATCTGACATTTGCAGCACAGTCTAATTTTGAGAAAGTTTACTATGAAATCTTGAAAGATGTCAGTGAAATCCCCAGAGACAACAGTAATGCAGTGTGAACACAGCATTAATGATGCTGATTGCAGACTCCCACAGCTGACAGACTCCTGCACTGCAGCTAGATTGATAATGTGGTGAAGAAGCAATTAACTACTGAGCGTGTGTCAGGACCTCTTTTTTCCTTTATCTTCCACTATACCTTTAAGTTCTTAATTGGCTTCACGAACATATTTAAGCTAACCAGTACCAGCATACATTGCTGGATTATTGTATTGCCTGCCATTCAGTAGATGTGTTCAAGCTCTAGCCTATCTACGCTACTGTCTGTTACGTAACTCTCTAGTTACTCACACCCTCACTGGAGGTTCATTCCGCCTGCTGCAGTTCACTCGCTACTGTCTTCGATCTCAACGTAGTGAGACACTGCCTCCTCACTTTCTTCATCAGCTGTGGCCAGAAATTCTCACTGAACTGCCGCTCACCCGACTTCAGCGCTACTTGCCTTCCACGCTCCACTGCTCCCTAGCCCTGCTCCGCTGAGCCGTCCCTGCACCATCCAGCAACAGGAACATAAACCAGGTTGTATAAAGGCATGCTTATTTCTCAAACTTGTAAATATTACACTTACCTGAAGAACATATTCATGCTTAGTGTTAAAGCCTGTCTGCTCCCTGTTACCATATTATAAGCTGACAAACAACTTTGCAAGATCTGATATACTATTACTCGCCTGGCAGATCTATGTGCAGTTACTACTCAGTGAACTGTCACATTATAACATTTGTTACTTGCCAAATTAAGAGTACTTACCAAAAACACAACCTTGGGGGGGCGGGTCCGAACACCGACCAAGATGGCTACTTTTCACTTAGACTTAATTCTGGAGCTGAAGGAACCGTTGCCTAACGCTTCACAAGCATATGACTCAAGCTCTAAACTGTAATGGTTTTATAGTTTAATATACAGAGAACGGTCACATATGTTTTTGGACTTTGAATTTCAGCCAGGCAGACCGGTTTAAGTGAGGTGCGCAGCGGAGGCCTAGCAATAGACCTGACTCCTCATTTACTCTCCCTAAGTCCTGATATGTCAGGAGTAACAGCCGTATGAGCTGTCTTGCTATATGGAAACGTAGTGTATACAACTATATGGAACTACCTGCCACCTATTATTGTTTTAAAGAGAGCAGCAAAACTGAATCCAGCTATGGCGGAGATATATCAAGCGCTGCAGACTTTGCTAGATCAGTTCGAATTTGAGATGCGCAAAGTTATAACGGAGGGAATGAAACCCCTAACCCAGGGAACACCTACTAGTGAGCTGTTTGGCCGTGACAATAAAGGAGACAGCAGATTTGAAGCGGATACAGGCTTGCAGGGTTTAGAGAGGAACGGTGTCAAGACGGAGCAGGTGCCAGAGCTCTATAGCCCATTACTTATGCACCAATCCTCACATACCGGAGCAACCCATAGCCCCGACCTTGCAGAGATCCTGGTGCGGCCACAGAGAGAAGTCAGCATGCAGTGGAAAATGCAGAGGCTGCAGAGTTCTATGCCGCTCGTACTGATCGGCTCCATGCCAAAATCTGTTTGTGACTCCAGTTGGTCCCATGAGGGGAGTAATGCGGGCAATCATGTAGGTCTGTACAGAAATCCTGTTAAGTATACGGAGATCCGCAGTCAATTTTGGATGGCTCACGTAGTTTCAGGCCTGAGGAGATCGAGATTCGATAGAGACTTTTACAGTCGGTATGTATCTCTAGTGCAGCTGCCCCAACTTCTGTTTCCACGGTGGCCAATAAAGGTTGGAGTGGGCTAAAGAGAGTAATCTGGGACCCAGGGCTAATATAACACGCTGCAGATACGACCAACCGGTCGCTACAAGAACTTATTGCTGAGCCCTGGTTGATGAACCTGACCCCTGGGGAGGACATAACAGTAGGTTGAGTTAACAGGCAGCCACTTTCTATTTACTTCTAGAGGAAAGTGGTTACATTTTTGGCTATCCTTATGAAGACATTATGTCTGAGATACCTTTGATAGCTTATGACTACCTAATATCCACTGAAATATGGACATATATACATCTTGTCTACAGCAACTTTTATAAGCTAACCAAGTTTCATGTTATGGCGCCTGTATGTTATATGCATTGTCTCTGCTCACTGTTCTTTATTTTGTGTTCATCACCTCCCTGTATAGTACAATATCTTTGTCTCAATGTCCACAGGGTAACCTGTTAGGGTTAGTAACTGGTTTAGAGGGTCCACTGATAGGATGTTGTATTATTTCACTAACTGTCTACCCACTTAGTAGACCTTAGCACATACCCTTCAAAATATAATCCTAAACCCACAGTGTTATTATTGACTATCTAAGATGACAATTTATTTTACCAAGGTTAACATGGTTAGTCCCACATATCAATAGATCTATTAGCATTAACTAGTTGTTTCCGTATGTATTTGGGTGTATGATACATCAAGTTACTAATGTTTACTTATGCGTTTGTGTTATATTGACTGTATCATCTATATAAATTTAAAAAGAGGTTCGACCACAAATTGGGACCCAAAAGTGGCCCCCTACATTTCAAATACCTTCCTCTTATTTCAGCTTTCTAATGGTTAATGGGGTCCAAAAGTGGCCCTTTTGTCAGTTGAAGGGCTCTGAGATAAGGCGCTATGGTTCTTACAGCTCCATATTTATTGTACCTCATCATTGTTTATTGCATAACTGATTTAATTTATTGCTCTTTCTTTTGAGTGTACTCATGTATACATATTGTGATGGAACATGTCTATTTTTTATGTATCGCCTGGCAAACCTCAATAAAAATATTTATAAAAAAAAACAAAAAAAAAAAAACACAACCTTACATTCTGCAGTTTATTTAAACAGGAAGTACTCACACAGATATAAAGTCGGTAAAGTAATTACAGGTGCTGACATAATAATCCAGCCATAAAAAACAGAGAAATGGATCCGGCTGATGTAGCGAATCAAGTAGTGGTTCTCACGCAACGCCTGGATACCCTATCTCAGACTATTAGGGACATTCAAACTGAAAATCAAATTGTTAAGGATTGTCTCAGGGAAATGTATGCAGCTAAAGCTCCACATACAGATACACAATAGTACACAGATCCCAGATCTCAGAAACCCAGATCTCTCTCCCGGAAGAATTCAGTGGCAACAGGGCATCTTTCAAGGAATTCAGGAATGCCTGTTTACTGCTATTTGAGCTCAAACCTAGGACTTAAAACACAGATAGGTTGAAAGTCTTAACTACCATCTCATACCTGAGGGGGGAGCCGCACGCCTGGGCTGATAGCCTTTATGAGACACAGAATCCCATTTTAAACTCCCTAGATGACTTTCTAAAAGCCTTTTCCTCTATTTACGATGATCCCTTTAAACAGAACTTAGCAGTTGTCCCTAAGGGCACTTAAACAAGGGAGATCTCCTGTCGAAGATTTCATAGCACAATTTAAGATTCATGCCATTGAATTTAAATGGAACGAAGTCTCGTTGAGGAAGCAGTTTAGGCTTGGTCTGTCAGAAGACATAAAAGATGAGCTCTCCAGGATTGGAATACCAGAAAGATTGGAAGATTTGTTTGACCTCTGCACCACCATAGACAGATGTCTCTGTGAACGCCAACTCGAGAAAGCCAGTGCATCAACTTCATACAAGCGATACACTCCCAGTACTACCATTTCCAAGGAGATTGAGTCTCCTATGGACATTGGGTTTTTAAGAGAACCTCTCACCTCAGAGGAAAAGAGCAGAAGACATGTGCTAAACTTATGCATTGTACTGCGCATCCTCTGAGCATGATGTGAAAACCTGTCCCCTCTTAAAGAAGACTAAAACTGGTAGGAGAACCATTATATCTCTTAGTGTACCTCTAACTAATAGTAATAATCCATACTTCCTATTACCTTTTTCCCTACAGTGGGACTCACAGCTCCAAAATTCAGAAGCCATAATCGATACTGGGGCATGTCGTAATTATATTGATAAAGAGTTTGTTGATTTATATAAATACCTACCCTTGCAAAACAGTTTCCAGTGTCCATTAACTTTATTGATGGTACTTCTCTCTCCTCAGGTCCGGTTACACATGAGATTATACCCTTGCTTCTTTGTACCAGTTCTGGACATAGAGAATCTATAAGCTTTGACATAATATCTAGTCCTATCTACCGTATTATCCTAGGTCTCTATTGGCTCAAAATACATAAAACCCACTTTTAACTGGCAACATATGACATTATCACTTACCTCACAGTACTGCAAACATACATGTTTCCCTTTGGACAATATTCTATTCTCCTCTAGCTCAGTTTTACCTTCAGATTACAAAGATTTCCAGGACATGTTTAATATAACAGAAGCAGAAATATTACCTCCCCATAGGCCATATGACTGCCCAATAGATTTACAACCCAGTGCAACTATACCATATGGACATATATACATATATACCCTCTGTCCAAAACCTGAATTAGATCACTTAAAGACATATATACAGGAAACCCTCGCAGAGGTATTCATTTTAGAGGGGGTATATGTCAGGACCTCTTTTTTCCTTTTATCTTCCACTTATACCTTTAAGTTCTTAATTGGCTTCACAAACATATTTAAGATTACCAGTTACCAGCATACGTTGTTGGATTATTGTATTGCCTGCCATTCAGTAGGTATGTCAAGCTCTAGCCTATCGACGCTACTGTCTGTTAACGTAACCTCTAGTTACTCACACCCTCACCGGAGGTCACTCCGCCTGCTGCAGTTCACTCGCTACTGGTCTTCGATCTCAACGTATCGAGACACTACCCTCCTCACTTTCGTCAATCAGCTGTGGCCAGAAATTCTCACTGAACTGCCGCTCACCCGACTTCAGCGCTACTTGCCTTCCACGCTCCACTGCTCCCCTAGCCTGCTCCGCTGAGCCCGTCCCCTGCACCATCCAGCAACAGGAACATAAACCAGGTTGTATAAAGGCATGCTTATTTCTCAAACTTGTAAATATTACACTTACCTGAAGAACATATTCATGCTTAGTGTTAAGCCTGTCTGCTCCCTGTTACCATATTATAAGCTGACAAACAACTTTGCAAGATCTGAGTATACTATTACTCGCCTGCAGATCTATGTGCAGTTACTACCTCCAGTGAACGTCACATTATAAACATTTGTTACTTGCCAAATTAAGGAGTACTTACCAAAAACACAAACCTTGGGGGGGCGGGTCCCGAACTACCGACCAAGATGGCTGCCTTTTCACTTAGACTTAATTTCTGGAGCTGAAGGAACCGTTGCCTAACGCTTCACAAGCATATGACTCAAGCTCTAAACTGTAATGGTTTTATAGATTAATAATACAGAGAACGACACATATGTTTTTGGACTTTGAAATTTCACGCACCAGCAGACCGGTTTAAGTGAGGGTGCGCAGCGGAGGCCTAGCAATAGACCTGACTCCTCATTTACCCTCCCCTAAGTCCTGATACTGTCAGGAGTAACAGCCGTATGAGCTGTCTTTGCTAGTATGGAAAACGTAGTGTATACAAACTATATGGAACTACCTGCCACCTATTATTGTTTTAAAGAGAGCAGCAAAACTGAATCCAGCTATGGCGGAGATATATCAAGCGCTGCCAGACTTTGCTGGATCAGTTCGAATTTCCGATGCGCAAAGTTATAACGGAGGGAATTGAAACCCCTAACCAAGGAACACCTACTAGTGAGCTGTTTGCCGTGACAATAAAGGAGACAGCAGATTTGAAGCGGGATACAGGCTATGCAGGGTTTAGAGAGGAACGGTGTCAAGACGGAGCAGGTGGCCAGAGCTCCTATAGCCCCATTACTTATGCACCAATCCTCACATACCGGAGCAACCATAGCCCCGACCTTGCAGAGATCCTGGTGCGGCACAGAGAGAAGTTAGCATGCAGTGGAAAATGCAGAGGCTGCAGAGTTCTATGCCGCTCGTACTGATCGGCTCCATGCCAAAATCTGTTGTGTGACTCCAGTTGGTACCCATGAGGGGAGTAATGCGGGCAATCATGTAGGTCTGTACAGAAATCCTGTTAAGTATACGGAGATCCGCAGTTCCACATTTTGGATGGCTCACGTAGTTTCAGGCCTGAGGAGATCGAGATTCGATAGAGACTTTTACAGTCGGTATGTTTCTCTAGTGCCAGCTGCCCCAACTTCTGTTTCACACGGTGGCCAATAAAGGTTGGAGTGGGCTAAAGAGAGTAATCTGGTACCCAGGGCTATATATAACACGCTGCAGATACGACCACACCGGGTCGCTACAAGAACTTATTGCTGAGCCCTGGTTGATGAACCTGACCCCTGGGGAGGACATAACAGTAGGTTGAGTTAACAGGCAGCCCACTTTCTATTTACTTCTAGAGGAAAGTGTTTACATTTTTGGCTATCCTTATGAGACATTATGTCTGAGATACCTTGATAGCTTATGACTACCTAATATCCACTGAAATATGGACATATATACATCTTGTCTACAGCAACTTTTATAAGCTAACCAAGTTTCATGTTATGGCGCCTGTATGTTATATGCATTGTCTCTGCTCACTGTTCTTTATTTTGTGTTCATCACCTCCCTGTATAGTACAATATCTTTGTCCTCAATGTCCACAGGGGTAACCTGTTAGGGGTAGTAACTGGTTTAGAGGGTCCACTGATAGGTGTTGTATTATTTCACTAACTGTCTACCCACTTAGTAGACCTTAGCACATACCCTTCAAAATATAATCCTAAACCCACAGTGTTATTATTGACTATCTAAGATGACAATTTATTTTACCAAGGTTAACATGGTTAGTCCCACATATCAATAGATCTATTAGCATTAACTAGTTGTTTCCGTATGTATTTGGGTGTATGATACATCAAGTTACTAAGGTTTACTTATGCGTTTGTGTTATATTGACTGTATCATCTATATAAATTTAAAAAGAGGTTCGACCACAAATTGGGACCCAAAAGTGGCCCCCTACATTTCAAATACCTTCCTCTTATTTCAGCTTTCTAATGGTTAATGGGGTCCAAAAGTGGCCCTTTTGTCAGTTGAAGGGCTCTGAGATAAGGCGCTATGGTTCTTACAGCTCCATATTTATTGTACCTCATCATTGTTTATTGCATAACTGATTTAATTTATTGCTCTTTCTTTTGAGTGTACTCATGTATACATATTGTGATGGAACATGTCTATTTTTTATGTATCTCCTGGCAAACCTCAATAAAATATTTATAAAAAAAACAAAAAAAAAAAAAAACACAACACTTACATTCTGCAGTTTATTTAAAACAGGAAGTACTCACACAGATAAAAAGTCGGTAAAGTAATTACAGGTGCTGACATAATAATCCAGCCATAAAAAACAGAGAAATGGATCCGGCTGATGTAGCGACTCAAGTAGTGGTTCTCACGCAACGCCTGATACCCTATCTCAGACTATTAGGGACATTCAAACTGAAAATCAAATTGTTAAGGATTGTCTCAGGGAAATGTATGCAGCTAAAGCTCCACATACAGATACCACAATAGTACACAGATCCCAGATCCTCAGAAAACCCAGATCTCTCTCCCCGGGAAGAAATTCCAGTGGCAACAGGGCATCTTTCAAGGAATTCAGGATTGCCTGTTTACTGCTATTTTGAGCTCAACCTAGGACTTAAAACCACAGATAGGTTGAAAGTCTTAAACTACCATCTCATACCTGAGGGGGGGAGCCGCACGCCTGGGCTGATAGGCCTTTATGAGACACAGAATCCCATTTTAAACTCCCTAGATGACTTTCTAAAAGCCTTTTCCTCTATTTACGATGATCCCTTTAAAACAGAACTTAGCAGTTTGTCCCTAAGGGCACTTAAACAAGGGAGATCTCCTGTCGAAGATTTCATAGCACAATTTAAGATTCATGCCATTGAATTTAAATGGAACGAAGTCTCGTTGAGGAAGCAGTTTAGGCTTGGTCTGTCAGAAGACATAAAAGATGAGCTCTCCAGGATTGGATACCAGAAAGATTGGAAGATTTGTTTGACCTCTGCACCACCATAGACAGATGTCTCTCTGTGAACGCCAACTCGAGAAAGCCAGTGCATCAACTTCATACAAGCGATACACTCACCAGTAACTACCATTTCCAAGGAGAATGAGTCTCCCTATGGACATTGGGTTTTTAAGAGAACCTCTCACCTCAGAGGAAAAGAGCAGAAGACATGTGCTAAACTTATGCATGTACTGCGCATCCTCTGAGCATGATGTGAAAACCTGTCCCCTCTTAAAGAAGACTAAAACTGGTAGGAGAACCATTATATCTCTTAGTGTACCTCTAACTAATAGTAATAATCCATACTTCCTATTACCTTTTTCCCTACAGTGGGACTCACAGCGCCAAAATTCAGAAGCCATAATCGATACTGGGGCATGTCGTAATTATATTGATAAAGAGTTTGTTGATTTATATAAATACCTACCCTTGCAAAACAGTTTCCAGTGTCCATTAACTTTATTGATGGTACTTCTCTCTCCTCAGGTCCGGTTACACATGAGATTATACCCTTGCTTCTTTGTACCAGTTCTGGACATAGAGAATCTATAAGCTTTGACATAATATCTAGTCCTATCTACCGTATTATCCTAGGTCTCTATTGGCTCAAAATACATAAACCCACTTTTAACTGGCAACATATGACATTATCACTTACCTCACAGTACTGCAAACATACATGTTTCCCTTTGGACAATATTCTATTCTCCTCTAGCTCAGTTTTACCTTCAGATTACAAAGATTTCCAGGACATGTTTAATATAACAGAAGCAGAAATATTACCTCCCCATAGGCCATATGACTGCCCAATAGATTTACTACCCAGTGCAACTATACCATATGGACATATATACATATATACCCTCTGTCCAAACCTGAATTAGATCACTTAAAGACATATATACAGGAAACCCTCGCAGAGGATTCATTTTAGGGGGGTATATGTCAGGACCTCTTTTTTCCTTTTATCTTCCACTATACCTTTAAGTTCTTAATTGGCTTCACAAACATATTTAAGATTACCAGTACCAGCATACGTTGTTGGATTATTGTATTGCCTGCCATTCAGTAGGTATGTCAAGCTCTAGCCTATCGACGCTACTGTCTGTTACGTAACTCTCTAGTTACTCACACCCTCACCGGAGGTCCACTCCGCCTGCTGCAGTTCACTCGCTACTGTCTTCGATCTCAACGTATCGAGACACTACCTCCTCACTTTCGTCATCAGCTGTGGCCAGAAATTCTCACTGAACTGCCGCTCACCCGACTTCAGCGCTACTTGCCTTCCACGCTCCACTGCTCCCTAGCCTGCTCCGCTGAGCCGTCCCTGCACCATCCAGCAACAGGAACATAACCAGGTTGTATAAAGGCATGCTTATTTCTCAAACTTGTAAATATTACACTTACCTGAAGAACATATTCATGCTTAGTGTTAAAGCCTGTCTGCTCCCTGTTACCATATTATAAGCTGACAAACAACTTTGCAAGATCTGATATACTATTACTCGCCTGGCAGATCTATGTGCAGTTACTACTCAGTGAACTGTCACATTATAACATTTGTTACTTGCCAAATTAAGAGTACTTACCAAAAACACAACCTTGGGGGGGGCGGGTCCGAACACCGACCAAGATGGCTGCTTTTCACTTAGACTTAATTCTGGAGCTGAAGGAACCGTTGCCTAACGCTTCACAAGCATATGACTCAAGCTCTAAACTGTAATGGTTTTATAGTTTAATATACAGAGAACGGACACATATGTTTTTGGACTTTGAATTTCAGCCAGGCAGACCGGTTTAAGTGAGGTGCGCAGCGGAGGCCTAGCAATAGACCTGACTCCTCATTTACCCTCCCTAAGTCCTGATATGTCAGGAGTAACAGCCGTATGAGCTGTCTTGCTATATGGAAACGTAGTGTATACAACTATATGGAACTACCTGCCACCTATTATTGTTTTAAAGAGAGCAGCAAAACTGAATCCAGCTATGGCGGAGATATATCAAGCGCTGCAGACTTTGCTGGATCAGTTCGAATTTCAGATGCGCAAAGTTATAACGGAGGGAATGAAACCCCTAACCCAGGGAACACCTACTAGTGAGCTGTTTGGCCGTGACAATAAAGGAGACAGCAGATTTGAAGCGGATACAGGCTTGCAGGGTTTAGAGAGGAACGGTGTCAAGACGGAGCAGGTGCCAGAGCTCTATAGCCCATTACTTATGCACCAATCCTCACATACCGGAGCAACCCATAGCCCCGACCTTGCAGAGATCCTGGTGCGGCCACAGAGAGAAGTTAGCATGCAGTGGAAAATGCAGAGGCTGCAGAGTTCTATGCCGCTCGTACTGATCGGCTCCATGCCAAAATCTGTTTGTGACTCCAGTTGGTCCCATGAGGGGAGTAATGCGGGCAATCATGTAGGTCTGTACAGAAATCCTGTTAAGTATACGGAGATCCGCAGTCAATTTTGGATGGCTCACGTAGTTTCAGGCCTGAGGAGATCGAGATTCGATAGAGACTTTTACAGTCGGTATGTATCTCTAGTGCAGCTGCCCCAACTTCTGTTTCCACGGTGGCCAATAAAGGTTGGAGTGGGCTAAAGAGAGTAATCTGGGACCCAGGGCTAATATAACACGCTGCAGATACGACCACCCGGTCGCTACAAGAACTTATTCGCTGAGCCCCTGGTTGATGAACCTGACCCCTGGGGAGGACATAACAGTAGGTTGAGTTAACAGGCAGCCACTTTCTATTTAACTTCTAGAGGAAAGTGGTTACATTTTTTGGCTATCCTTATGAAGACATTATGTCTGAGATACCTTTGATAGCTTATGACTACCTAATAACTCCACTGAACTATGGACATATATACATCTTGTACTACAGCAACTTTTATAAGCCTAACCAAGTTTCATGTTATGGCGCCTGTATGTTATATGCATTGTCTCTTGCTCACTGTTCTTTATTTTGTGTTCATCACCTCCCTGTATAGTACAATATCTTTGTCTCAATGTCCACAGGGTAACCTGTTAGGGTTAGTAACTGGTTTAGAGGGTCCACTGATAGGAAGTTGTATTATTTCACTAACTGTCTACCCACTTAGTAGACCATTAGCACATACCCTTCAAAATATAATCCTAAACCCACAGTGTTATTATTGACTATCTAAGATGACAATTTATTATACCAAGGTTAACATGGTTAGTCCCACATATCAATAGATCCTATTAGCATTTAACTAGTTGTTTCCGTATGTATTTGGGTGTATGATACATCAAGGTTACTAAGGTTTAACTTATTGCGTTTGTGTTATATTGACTGTATCATCTATATAAATTTAAAAAGAGGTTCGACCACAAATTGGGGACCCAAAAGTGGCCCCCCTACATTTCAAATACCTTCCTCTTATTTCAGCTTTCTAATGGTTAATTGGGGTCCAAAAAGTGGCCCTTTTGTCAGTTGAAGGGCTTCTGAGATAGGCGCTATGGTTCTTACAGCTCCATATTTATTGTACCTCATCATTGTTTATTGCATAAATGATTTAATTTTATTGCTCCTTTCTTCTTGAGTGTACTCATGTATACATATGTGAATGGAACATGTCTATTTTTTTATGTATCGCCTGGCAAACCTCAAATAAAAATATTTATAAAAAAAAAAAAAAAAAAAAAAAACACAACCTTACATTCTGCAGTTTATTTAAAACAGGAAGTACTCACACAGATATAAAGTCGGTAAAAGTAATTACAGGTGCTGACATAATAATCCAGCCATAAAAAACAGAGAAATGGATCCGGCTGATGTAGCGAATCAAGTAGTGGTTCTCACGCAACGCCTGGATACCCTATCTCAGACTATTAGGGACATTCAAACTGAAAATCAAATTGTTAAGGATTGTTCTCAGGGGAAATGTAATGCAGGCTAAAGCTCCACATACAGATACACAATAGTACACAGATCCCAGATCTCAGAAAACCCAGATCTCTCTCCCGGAAGAATTCAGTGGCAACAGGGCATCTTTCAAGGAATTCAGGAATGCCAGTTTTTACTGCTATTTGAGCTCAAACCTAGGTCTTAAAACACAGATAGGTTGAAAGTCTTAACTACCATCTCATACCTGAGGGGGGGAGCCGCACCGCCTGGGCTGATAGCCTTTATGAGACACCAGAAACCCAATTTTAAACTCCCTAGATGACTTTCTAAAAGCCCTTTTTCCTCTATTTACGATGATCCCCTTTAAACAGAACTTAGCAGTTGTCCCTACGGGCACTTAACACAGGGAGATCTCCTGTCGAAGATATCAAGCACAATTTAAGATTCATGCCATAGAATTTAAATGGAACGAAGTCTCGTTGAGGAAGCAGTTTAGGCTTGGTCTGTCAGAAGACATAAAAGTTGAGCTCTCCAGGATTGGAATACCAGAAAGATTGGAAGATTTGTTTGACCTCTGCACCACCATAGCAGATGTCTCTGTGAACGCCAACTCGAGAAAGCCAGTGCATCAACTATCATACAAGCGATACACTCCAGTACTTACCATTTCCCAAGGAGATTGAGTCCTCCTATGGACATTGGGGTTTTTTAAGAGAACCTCTCACCTCAGAGAGGAAAAGAGCAGAAGAACCATGTGCTAAACATATGCATGTACTGCGCATCCTCTGAGCATGATGTGAAAACCTGTCCCCTCTTAAAGAAGACTAAAAACTGTAGGAGAACCATTATATCTCTTATTGTACCTCTAACTAATAGTAATAATCATACTTCCTATTACCTTTTTCCCTACAGTGGGACTCACAGCAGCCAAAAATTCAGAAGCCATAATCGATACTGGGGCATGTCGTAATTATATTGATAAAGAGTTTGTTGATTTATATAAATACCTACCCTTGCAAAACAGTTTCCAGTGTCCATTAACTTTATTGATGGTACTTCTCCTCTCCCTCAGGTCCGGTTACACATGAGATTATACCCTTCGCTTCTTTGTACCTGTTCTGGACATAGAGAATCTATAAGCTTTGACATAATATCTAGTCCTATCTACCGTATTATCCTAGGTCTCTATTGGCTCAAAATACATAAACCCACTTTTAACTGGCCAACAATATGACATAATCACTTACCTCACAGTACTGCAAACCATACCATGTTTCCCTTTGGACAATATTCTCTTCTCCTCTAGCTCAGTTTTACCTTCAGATTTACAAAGATTTCCAGGACATGTTTAATATAACAGAAGCAGAAATATTACCTCCCCATAGGCCATATGACTGCCCAATAGATTTACTACCCAGTGCAACTATACCATATGGACATATATACATATATACCCTCTGTCCAAACCTGAATTAGATCACTTAAAGACATATATACAGGAAACCCTCGCAGAGGATTCATTTTAGGGGGGTATATGTCAGGACCTCTTTTTTCCTTTTATCTTCCACTATACCTTTAAGTTCTTAATTGGCTTCACAAACATATTTAAGATTACCAGTACCAGCATACGTTGTTGGATTATTGTATTGCCTGCCATTCAGTAGGTATGTCAAGCTCTAGCCTATCGACGCTACTGTCTGTTACGTAACTCTCTAGTTACTCACACCCTCACCGGAGGTCCACTCCGCCTGCTGCAGTTCACTCGCTACTGTCTTCGATCTCAACGTATCGAGACACTACCTCCTCACTTTCGTCATCAGCTGCGGCCGGAGATTCTCACTGAACTGCCGGTCTGCCGCTCACCCGACTTCAGCGCTACTTGCCTTCCACGCTCCACTGCTCCCTAGCCTGCTCCACTGAGCCGTCCCTACACCATCCGGCAACAGGAACATAACCAGGTTGTATAAAGGCATGCTTGTTTCTCAAACTTGTAAATATTACACTTACCTGAAGAACATATTCGTGCTTAGTGTTAATGCCTGTCTGCTCGCTGTTACCATATTATAAGCTGACAAACAACTCTGCAAGATCTGTTATACTATTACTCGCCTGGCAGATCTATGTGCAGTTACTACTCAGTGAACTTAACACTCATCTTTGGGCTATAGGAAGACAGTAGGGATAACCTAAAACTATTGCAAATGGTTGTGATCCTCACTGTCACATTATAACATTTGTTACTTGCCAAATTAAGAGTACTTACCAAAAACACAACCTTACATTCTGCAGTTTATTTAAACAGGAAGTACTCACACAGATATAATATAGTCAGTAAAGTAATTACAGGTGCTGACAGCGTGTCAAGATTGGAACGTAATAGAACAATTACATTTTTAGTTTCAAAGTTTAGAACCGTGGAAAACTGAAAATGTAAACAAAAAGCTTTGTTCAAACTTAAACTGCGGTAGGGGGTGCTCTGCTTTTGGATTAATTACATAGAGATAGCTTTGCTTTACGCTATTCTGTTGTTTCAATGAGATACTAGCAGATACATATAACCCCACTTCTTATTACTGGAGGAGGGGGTTATTTAGTTTTGCAATTAGAACAGTTCTGATTCTGATGATGTCTTCTCTTGGCATCCAATGTAAGAAATGTAGGTGCTTCAAAGAATTCCTGTCATGAGCATTTGATTGATTTTCAGAGTAAATTTTTTTTTTTTTAAACAGCTCAAAGTTCAAAATCTTTTTGAACCTTGGTGAAAATCACTTCTCCTCACCACTGCAAACCTTTTCTGGTCCCTTTATTAATTGGTTACTTTGGTTTTGTTCACAATTGCATTTTTCATTTTAATTTTTTCCTTGTGATTAGATAACCAACATAATGTAATATTGTCAGCAAATATTTTGATAAAGTGATAGTGCACAATGGTATTTAAACTACTATTATTATTATTATCATCATTGTTTAGAATGCTTTAACAGATTCCACACTGCTAAAAGGGGGGTGGGGGGGTAAATACAAGACACAGACAGGAAGGGAGACTGGGACAAAAGGATTTCAGGGCCTCCAATATACAATATTAGTAAAATATATAAACCCAGCATACTCACAATATTTTGTGTCTGTGTGTTTGGAAATTCACAATAAACTACTAGTTTCAGATGAGTAAGAAATTACAGCGAATGAGAACAACTTTGACTTTTTCCTATTTTTTTAAACATTGAGTAGACAATGAACATTTTCCCTCTGAGCTAGAAACTGTTAACCCCTGACTAGTTAAAGATATAAACATAAAAATCCAAGGAGCGCCTAGTGAGAAAGGCTAAGGATTTATATTTATAGTAATGTCATTTAATTAACAAATAAAATGCAATATTCACAGTAAATACAATACATACAATTGAATTAAAAATAAAAAGTAAATATAAAAGCATGGATCCATGTAATTAAATAAATGAAGAAAATACAAAGTAGTCCTGATTGTACAATCTGTTAACTTGATTATAATCGCAATTGGTATGTCCAGTCTGATTAGTTCCTTATAGAATAGAAACACTATCCTTGAGGGATAGTGAGCAAAATGTGCCAATAAATCCAAAAACAAGGACAAAAATATGTGATAAGAAAAAATAATAAGTCAAAAAATCTTAAAATGTGGTGAAAAAAATTGTGAATAAAACATATGTCCAAAGAATAATATTGCTAAGTGACCGTGGTTGTGTTCAATGTTAGTGATAGAAAATAATCCTCCTGTTGGTGTATCCTCAGAGTGTGTATCCTGATATTAATCCTGTGAACAAAATAAATATAACATAGTGCAATAATGCTAGTAGAATCGTAAGTGAAATCAGAATGAAGCTCACCTTATATTGTCAACGCGTTTGACCCTTCCTTAGGCCTTTATCAAGACTATCATAGTCTTAGTCTTGATAAAAGGCCTAAGGAAAGGGCCGAAATGCAGTTGACAATATAAGGTGAGCTTCATTCTGATTTCACTTACGATTCTACTAGCATTATTGCACCTATGTTATATTTATTTTGTTCACAGGATTTAATATCAGGGGACTGAGTCTTGGACAGAGACCGGATATCCTTTTCATTTGTATTTTTTTTCCATTCACACTCTGAGGATACACCAACAGGAGGATTATTTTCTATCACTACATTGAACACAACCACGTCACTTAAGCAAATTATTCTTTGGACATACGTTTTATTCACAATTTTTTTCACCCACATTTTAAGATTTTTTTTACTTATTATTTTTTTCTTATCACATATTTTTGTCCTTGTTTTTGGATTTATTGGCACATTTTGCTCACTATCCCTCAAGGATATTTTTTCTATTCTATAAGGAACTAATCCAGAACTGGACATTACCAATTACGATTATAATCAAGTTAACAGATTGTACAATCAGGACCACTTTGTATTTTCTTCATTTATTTAATTACATGAATCCATGTTTTTATATTTACTTTTATTTTTAATTCAATTGTATTTATTGTATTTACTGTGAATATATGCATTTTATTTGTTAATTAAATGACATTACTATAAATATACATCCTTAGCTTTTCTCACTAGGCGCTCCTTGGATTTTTAACAGTTTAATTGCATCTATTTAGGGTTAGCTAGGTACCCCAAACCCCTAGGAGCTAGAAGGATTAACTTTGGTTGAAGCGCTGTGAAATACATAGTTACTATTAAAGATATAAACATAAATACAGTGGACACTATGGGCGAGATTACAAATGCGGTGCAAGTTTCAGCGCAACTGCTGAAACCTACGTCGCCTGTAAGTTCACCTCGCACATCGTGTGAATTACATAAACCGTCTGCTGGCAGATGATATACTGCCGTAAGTCGGATAAACTGGCGAGGTTCAGAAATGTGCGCACATACATTTTCTGGCATTGTCAGTGACTTACGCCAGTATATCATATTGCAACGCGTAAGTTCGAAAAAAAGGTTGAAAATGCGTAGAAATTTAACCCGGCTAAAAAAAATCAAACCAACACGTCAAAACCCCCTATATCCCGCCAAAACCCCTATATCCGCCATCCCCCCCACATTGCAATAAATAATAAAAGTATTAACCCCTAATCCGCCAACACACCCCCACATCGCAAACTATCTAATAAAAAGTATTAACCCTAATCCACCAACCCCCCACATCGCAAACCTACCTAATAAACGTATTAAGGAATAGTCTAGTCAAAATTAAACTTTCATGATTCAGATAGAGCATGCAATTTTATGCAACTTTCTAATTTACTCATATTATCAGTTTGGTCTTAGTTCTCTTGGTATCTTTATTTAAATATAAGCTTAGAAGCCGGACCATTTTTTGGTTCAGCACCCTGGCTAGCGCTTGCTGAATTGGTGGCTACATTTAGACACCAATCAGAAAGTGCTATCCCAGGTGTGGAACCAAAAATGGGCCGGCTCCTATGCTTACAATTCTTGCTTTTTCATATAAAGATACCAAGATAACAAAGAAAAATTGATATAGGAGGTAAATAAGAAAGTTGCTTACAATTGGCCAGCTCTGAAATCATTAATTTTGACTAGACTATCCCTTTAACCCCCTAATCCACCAACACCCCCACATTGCAAAGTAATTAACCAATTTAAATCAAATCAGCCAATAGGATGTAAGCAGCTATCATCCTATTGGCTGAATTGAAATTTTCAGCCAATAAATATGCAAGGTACTCCAATATAAAAGGGGGTTCCTTGCATAAATCTTCAGTGTGCGGCGGATAATCACATGAAGAGGACCTCCACAATGCTGGTCGATGAAGACCACCGCTGCCGAAGACTGATCCGCGCCTCCGAAAGAAGAAAGAATATGGGCCCACGATGGTTTGAAGAGATGGAGCCCGCCTGGAAGAAGACCTTTTGCCAGCCTGGAAGAAGATGGATCGTACCTATTTTGGGGCTAGTGTTAGGTTATTTTTTTTGTTTTTTTTGGGGGTGTGTTTTTTTTTTGTCTTTAGATTAGGTTTATTTTTTATTTTTTATGGGCAGTAAAAGAGCTGATTGCATTTTTAAGGGCAATGTTTTTTATTTTGGGGGGTTGGGTGGGTGGTGGGTTGTTTTTTTGTTTTTGTAATCTCAGTTTTTTTTTATTTTAATGTAATGTTAGGATTTTTTATTTTAATGTAATGTTAGGATTTTTTATTTTGGGTAATGTTAGGTTGTTTTTAAGTAATTTATGTTTTTTATTTTTGGTCATTTTTAAGGTAGATAGTATTTTTTTATTTTATTTTAGTGTATTTTAATTGGGGTTAACTTAGGGTGTGTTAGTTTAGAGTGCTTAGTTATTAGTTTTAATACTTTGCGATGTGGTGGGGTGGGCGGTTTGGGTTGTCAATAGGTTAATTAGTTGTTTGCGTTGCTGGGGGTATGGCGGATTAGGGTTAATAGTTTTATTAGGTAGTTTGCGATATGGATGATGGCGGTTTAGGGGTTAATAGTTTTATTAGATACTTTGCGATGTGGTGGGATTGGCGGATTAAGGATTAATAGGTTAATTAGGTACTCTTGCCTTGTGGGGGGGGGGGGGGGGTAGGTGGATTAGGGGTTAATAGTTTAATTAGGGTACTTTGCCGTTGTGGGGGGGTTGGTGGGATTGGGGGTATAATAGGGTAATTAGGTAGTTTGCTATGTGGGGGGGTTGGTGGATTTGGGGTTAATAATTGTATTAGTGATTGTGATTGGGGGGAGATGGCAGTTTTAGAGGTTGATATTGCGCATGCGTTAGGTGTTGTGTTAAGGGCTTCCAGGGAGTTACGGTACTTTCACAGTCAGCACAAGGTTTGCTGTGCCTGCCTATGTGTGGCGAGGTTGAATTGGAGTAACATTTCTCCATTCTGTGTGCGTAAGTCCTTGCGCTGAAAATGTGATACTGACTCACGAGTGCCGGTTCTATGTTATGTTTATGGGAATAAAAACTGCGGACGAGGGGTAAAATATACGCACGTACTGTATGCTGCGCGTATATGTGATTGATCGATTCGACTAAAAATTGCTGATGCCGAGTTTTGCGCCTGTTGCAACATTTGTAATCTTGTCCTATGCATTTTGTGTAGTGGCACTCATCACCCAATCCTTTGTTATTTATTTCACAGATTCACTAAAGTGTAAGGAGCCTGGAGCTCTCTAAATGTTTGTAAATCTACTCCTTAGGATACATTAGAAAATAGAAGATTGGTGTCACTTGATGGGCCTATGAATTCTAACAAAGAAACCTAGGCCAATATTGCCCCAGCAAATGAAATAATATATAAATTTAAGAAAAATAACCGAAGCTTAGTTTAGAAGAGTATGCTGTGCTCTCTTCAGCTTATGAGGCATAAGGTCTTCTCATATAAAAGAAGAATCAAAGTGCAGATGGAAGCTATATGGTATTTTAGAAAATCTGTGCAAGCTTATTTTTAAAAGAACTTTATTTATTAAAAAGAAGGGGAGGTGCAATACACAGTGTGTCATTATTAGTATACTAATATAAGAGTTAAATTGATTTTTGAACACACAATTCCACTAAAAAAAAACAATGTATCTAAACAAAAGCTTTGTGGCAGGAAAATGTAAATATTATTAATTGTTTCCTGAACATTTTTAGACAAATTATATATCTTGACTTAAAACACATATACAAACATTCTAAATATGTTAAAATAACTATTTTAAATGAATAACTCAAACTTCTAAATCTTAGAAGAAAAAATATCTTGGCAGCTAATTGTCTTATGTAGAAATCAATCTTTAACCCCTTAATGACCACAGCACTTTTCCATTTTCTGTCCGTTTGGGACCAAGGCTATTTTTACATTTTTGCGGTGTTTGGTGTTTAGCTGTAATTTCCCTCTTACTCATTTACTGTACCCACACATATTATATACCGTTTTTCTCGCCATTAAATTAACTTTTTAAAAATAACATTATTTTCATCATATCTTATAATTTACTATAAAAAAAATTATAAAATATGAGGAAAAAATGGAAAAAAACACACTTTTTTTTAACTTTGACCCCCAAAAATCTGTTACACATCTACAACCACCAAAAAAAAACATGCTAAATAGTTTCTAAATTTTGTCCTGAGTTTAGAAATACCTAATATTTACATGTTCTTTGCTTTTTTTGAAAGCTATAGGGCCATAAATACAAGTAGCATTTTGCTATTTCCAAACTACTTTTTTTCAAAATTAGCGCTAGTTACATTGGAACACTATTATCTTTCAGGAATCCCTGAATATCAATTGACATGTATATATTTTTTTTTAGAAGACATCCCAAAGTATTAATCTAGGCCAATTTTGGTATATTTCATGCCACCATTTCACCGCCAAATGCGATCAAATACAAAATATCGTTCACTTTTTCACAAATTTTTTCACAAACTTTCGGTTTCTCACTGAAATTATTTACAAACAGCTTGTGCAATTATGGCACAAATGGTTGTAAATGCTTCTCTGGGATCCCCTTTGTTCCAGAAATAGCTGACATATATGGCTTTGGCATTGCTTTTTTGGTAATTAGAAGGCCGCTAAATGCGCTGCACACCACACGTGTATTATGCCCAGCAGTGCAGGGGTTAATTAGGGAGCTTGTAGGGAGTCTTGTATGGTTAATTTTAGCTTTAGTGTAGTGTAGTAGACAACCCAAAGTAATGATCTAGGCCCATTTTGTTATATTTCCATGCCACCATTTCACCGCCAAATGCGATAAAATAAAAAAAAAAACGTTAAATTTTTCACAATTTTAGGTTTCTCACTGAAATCATTTACAAACAGCTTGTGCAATTATGGCACAAATGGTTGTAAATGCTTCTCTGGGATCCCTTTGTTCAGAAATAGCAGATATATATGACTTTGGCGTTGCTTTTCTGGTAATTAGAATGCCCGCAAAAAATGCTGCTGCGCATCACTCGTGTATTATGGCTAGCAGTGAAGGGGTTTAATTAGGAAGTTTGTAGGGAGCTTGCAGGTTAATTTTAGCTTTAGTGTAGAGATCCAGCCCTCCCACCTGACACAATCAGACCCCCTGATCCCTCCCAAACAGCTGCCTTCCCCTCCCCCACCCCACACATTGTCCCCGCCATCTTAAGTACTCGGCAGAAAGTCTGCCAGTACTAAAATAAAAGCTTTTTGGGGTGGGTTTAGGTTTTTTTTTTAAAAAAAAAAAAATAATTTATTCTGCCTGTATAGGACCCCCCTTAGCCTCCAACCTCCCTGATCCCCCCCTAAACAGCTCTGTTAACCTTCCTATCTGCCTTATTGGGGCCATCTTGGGTACTGGCAGCTGTCTGCCAAGTACCCAGCTTACACAAACAAAGTGCTTTTTTTTCTTAGTTTTTTTTTTTTCTGTAGTGTAGCTTCCCCAAACCCCCCCCCCACCACCACAAACCCCCAACCACCTCAATGATCGTTTTTTTTTTTTCCACTTATTTTAACTGATTGCACCTTTTTCTGTAGTGTAGCGGTTCCCACCCGCCCTCCCGTGCACCAGCGCGCTGCGTCCATGCGCGCCCCCGGGCATCCCCCGCCCACGATCCCGCCCCCCTCCACATCTCCAGGGCCATCGATGGCCGCCACCCGCCCTCCCGGTAATGCTCCCCAACCCACCAACGAAGGAAGCCACCGATCTCCGGTGCAGAGAGGGCCACAGAGAGGCATCTCTCTGCATCGGACTGCTTCAAAAGGTTATTGCAGGATGCCTCCATATCGAGGCATCACTGCAATAACCGGAAAGCAGCTGGAAGCAAACAGGATCGCTTCCAGCTGCTTTTCCACACCGAGGACGTGCAGGGTACGTTCTCAGGCGTTAACTGCCTTTTTTTTGAGGACGTACCCTGCACGTCCTCGGTCGTTAAGGGTTTAAACTATATTGTTTATATGTAAGTCATATACTACATATGACTTCATTCTAAAGTCATAAAACCCTGCAAGATCTGTCAGTATTAATAGTCAAAGATGAAGAACTAACTGTAGCATATATTAGATTTCAGCACAGACAAAAATTCAGTTTGGTAAACAATCATTCATAATGAACAAAAAAAAAAAGATAATTTAGTTTCAGTCAATGAATATTAATGGAAAGTTTGAAACCCCTTATTTTCTATGGGAAACATCTTCAGAAACAGCAGCTTAAACTTACAAATGTTAAAGTAGTAGCTATTGCTACAAGCCAACAGCAGCACAAAATATCTTTTTTTAAATTTATTTTTATGGGTTCTGGATTGTCCAAAAAACCAAGTGAAGCTTATGTACATGTTGGCTGCCACAGAAATCAATCAACTGTAAACATTAACCATCTGAATAGCGTAAATCTAAACTCTTGAACCTTTTGCTGTCTGCAGACAAGCCCTTTTGTACCTTTAGATTAATGTATTTAACATAATTAAAGGACCAGTAAACACCATTAGATTTGCATAATCAACAATGCAAAATAACAAGACAATGCAATAGCACTTAGGGGCCGATTTATCATTGTCTGTCCGACATGATACGCTGTAGTTTATCATGTCCCAACAGACATCGCATCTGAATGCGACAGCAGGCCGCTATCGGCATTTAACATTGCACAAGCAATTCTGGTGAACTGCTTTTGCAGTGCCACCCCCTGCAGATTTGTGGCCAATCGGCCGATAGCAGGGAGTGTCAATCAACCCGATCGTATAGGATTGGGGTGGATTGCAGACCGCAGCCTCAGAGGACCAGTTATGCAGAACCGCTGCATCACAACTGCTGTTTTCGGCAGCGCCTAAAGGCTCACATGGAAACAGTTGGCATCAGGGGCCATTCGGCTCTTGATAAATCGGCCCCTTAGTCTGAACTTCAAATGAGTAGTAGATTTTTTTCTGACCAATTTTAAAAGTTATGTCTATTTCCAATCCCCCTGTACCATGTGACAGCCAGTCAGCCAATCATAAATGCATACATGTTACCATGTGACAGCCATCACAAATCACGAAGGGCCTATACGTTTATTTCTGTGAATTCTTGCACATGCTCAGTAGGAGCTGTTGACTCAAAAAGTTTAAATCTAAAAAGAATGGAAGTAAATTGGTGGAAGTTGTTTAAAATTGCATGCTCTATCTGAATAACAAAAGTTTAATTTTGATTTGAGTGTCCCTTTACAAAGGAACTTATTTTTTGCTGTACCAGTATTCGTATTTTAATTTATTCACTAAAGATGGTGTCTCTGTTTTGTTTAGAAACATATACAAAATATGGTTTAAAATCGGAATGCTCTTGTTCTAGCATATATTTTAAAGTGGGAGTATCAAGTAACTAAAAAAAAATCCTGAATCTATATAAACAACCCACAAACTTTATGGGGACAGAATGCTTCAGTAATTAAGACCACATTATGGCTAACGGTTCTCTTATTTAGGCATCTACTTTGTGCAAAAATCCACAGCACTTATGCTTTACAAAAGGATTGTTCTTGCTTTACATTTATTATGGCAATGGTACTAATAAGTGTACAATTTCCAGTCTGATCTCGTTTTGGTGCCTTTCTACATATTCTTTATAAATTACCTACTTAATCTGAATGATTATATAAATACGCCTTGAAACAATTAGCCGAGGAACATTTTTATCTAGTATATGTAGCATATATATTTAATCAATTTGATTGTTATTAGTTTCACAATAATAATATTTCAAAAAAATGATTAAAACATTATTATATCCTGCTATTTTGGATTATTTGAGTACAGACTTTTCAATGATTCAAAATATAGCAACAATTCAATTTTCTTGATAATCAATTACATACTGTTTAAATTATGCATAATGCATTTATATTGAAATTGCTCTTTTTCTAATGTGCAAGGTGAAACACTGTTCAGAGCTATTGGCATCCAGTTCCCTAGTAATTAAATATCTCAAGAATAATCTCATTATTTGGTTCTAAAATCCAATGTTTTTTTGTTTTTGTTTTTTAATATGATGCAATAAATATTTGAGGTTTGTTTCTGCATCTGTGAGGATTGTAAGGCAGCATTTGCTGTAAGTACAAATTTCAAGGGAATCTGTTTATGCATTAAAGTACAACATTTAATATGTTGATGAAAAAAATAAAACTTTATTTATTTTGTTTCCTTCTCTGAAAATTGTCGAATTTCTATAAACCTAATGGGTTCTGCATGTTTTACCCCCTTAGTGACCAGACCAATTTTTAAATGTTCTTACCGTTAAGGACCAGGGCTGTTTTTTTACATTTCTGCGGTGTTTGTGTTTAGCTGTAATTTTCCTCTTACTCATTTACTGTAACCCACACATATTATATACAGGTTTTTCTCGTCATTAAATTGACTTTCTAAAGATACCATTATTTTCATCATATCATTTACTATAAACAAATTATAAAATATGATGAAAATTTTGAAAAAACACACTTTTTCTAACTTTGACCCCTAAAATCTGTTACACATCTACAACCACAAAAAAACACCCATGCAAAATAGTTTCTAAATTTTGTCCTGAGTTTAGAAATACCCAATGTTTACATGTTCTTTGCTTTTTTGCAAGTTTAAGGGCATTAATGTACAAACAGCACTTTGCTATTTCCAAACCATTCCCACCCCCCCCGAAAATTAGCGAGTTACTTTGTAACACTGATATCTGTCATGAAGCCCTTGATAACCCTTCACATGTTTATGATATATAATTTTTCTTCTCTGGGATCCACTTTCTTATAAATAGGGCAGAAATATATGGCTTGGCATTGCTTTTTTGGTAAATAGAAGGGCAGCTAAATGCTGCTGCGCACACACTTGTATTATGGCCCCAGCAGTGAAGGGGTTAATTAGGTAGCTTGTAGGGTTAATTTTAGCTTTAGTGTAGAGATCAGTCCTCCCACCTTGACACATCCCACCCCTGATCCCTCTCGTGATCCCCCTCAAGACAAATGTTCTTTCTCCTCCCCACCCCCCAAAGGTCACCTCCATCTTCAGAAAGTCTGTCCAGTAGAAAAATAATTTTTTTTTCAGTTTTTTGTTTTTTTAAATATATTTTTTGCAGGATAGTATCCCCCCTTACCTCCCAACTTCCCTGACCCACTCAAAAAGCTCTCTAACCCTCCCCCCTCTACCTATTAGCCACCATGTTAGGTACTGGCAGCTGTCTCCTAGTACCCATTTTACTATATTTATTTGCTTTTATTTTTTTTAGATATATAATAAAATATTTTTTTTCTGTAGTGTATCTGCCTCCCCACCACCCTACCACCTCCCATATTATTTTACTAATCTATTATCCCCCTCTCCCTCCTTCCAACTTCCCACTTTTGCTGTAGTGTAAGTGGTCCCACCTGCTCCTGCCCCATCCTACCCGCTCCCGCCCCTCCTCCCACCCCCTCCAGCGATGGGCCACCCACACGCCTCTCTCCTATCCCTCCCAAGCCACCAACGATCAGCACCATCGCTGGTCGATGTAGAGAGGGCCACAGAGTAGCCTTCTCTGCATCAGTTGCTTAGAAAAGAGTATTGCGCGATGCGTCAATATTGAGGCATAGCTGCAATACCCTGAAAGTGGCTTCCAGTGCTTAAAACTCCAGAGGACGTGCCAGGAACGTCCTTAGTAGTTAACAACCATTTTTTGTAAGACGTGCCTGGCACATCCTCGGTCGTTAAGGGGTTAAAGGGACAGTCTAGTCAAAATTAAATTTTCATGATTCAGATAGGGCATGTCATTTTAAACAATGTTCCATTGTACCTTTATCACCAAATGTGCTTTGTTCTCTTGGTATTCTTTGTTGAAAGCTAAACCTAGGTAGGCTTATATGCTCATTTCTAAGCCCTTGAAGGCTGTCTCCTATCTCAGTGCATTTTAACAGTTTTTCACAGTTAGACAGCAATAGTTCATTTGTGCCATAAAGATAACATTGTGCTTACTCCCATGGAGTTATTTATGAGCACTG
Source organism: Bombina bombina (assembly GCF_027579735.1). Lineage (NCBI taxonomy): Eukaryota > Metazoa > Chordata > Amphibia > Anura > Bombinatoridae > Bombina > Bombina bombina. The sequence goes on along the minus strand of NC_069501.1, from coordinate 781,214,795 downwards.
ATGGACTAAAATGCAAGTCTATCAAAAGTACTGATACAAATGGGCAGTCTGCGTAGGCTTAGATATCTATCTTTTTAAACAATAATCATTTTCAAGTAGACTGTCCCTTTAAACATTGATTTCTGCTTGTCTAGCTCTTCTAATGGGTGCAATTAGGGACAGATATAAAACAAACAGTCAATAAAAGAGTGTGTCCATACAATGGTTGTGATCAAACTTGTTACCCCTGTTTGCATACTCTCTATTACTGATTGTTTTATATTGTTCCCTAATTGCCCTCCACAGAAGAGATATATATAAGGGGAAAACCTAGGTTTCAACATGGCAGTACCCATTTTTTTTAGAAACAAAAGTACTATTTAGAAAAGAAAGCCGACTTTACCCAGCGCAGGAGCACGATGCATGTAGTTCAACGGCACAACCTGGTGTGCTGTAATTAGACCAGGCACCCATGACCCGCTGTTAAAGTAACCAGAAGAGCAGTAGAGGCTGGCGAGGAAGGTAATGTAAATACGGGTTTGGTGGGTTAAATCTTAAAAATCCTTTTTCCTTTGCAGGTGTTGCTAGGTTAATGTTACATAGTTCTGCACATGTTAATTTGAACGTTGAAAGGCCCTTTAAAGGGACAGTCTACACCAGAATTTATTGTTTAAAAAGATAGATAATCCCTTTTATACCCATTCCCCAGTTTTGCATAACCAACACAGTTATATTAATATACGTTTTACATCTGTGATTACCTTGTATCTAAGCCTCTGCAGACTGCCTCCTTATCTCAGTGCTTTTGACAGACATTCAGTTTAGCCTATCAGTGCAGACTCCTAAATAACTCCACGGGAGTGAGCACAATGTTATCTATATGCCACACATGAACTAGTACAGTCTAACTGTGAAAAACTTTCAAAATGCTCTGAGCTAAGAGGCGGGTTTTAACAGTTTAGAAATCAGTTTGAGCCTAGCTAGGTTTAGCTTTTAAAAAATACCGCCAAGGGAACAAAGCAAATGTAATGATAAAAGTCAGTTGGAAAGTTGTTTAAAATGACATGCCCTATCTGAATCATGAAAGTTTCATTTGACTAGGACCTGTCCCTTTAAAGGTGCAACTGAATTCTGGACTCTACTGCTCACTGGGTAAGACAGTGAACACCCATGTGGTGTGTCTTCATACTATTCCATGTCTTCAATAGATGTGCTTACCCTGTCAGTATAATGCATATATCTGTAATCTTTTGTTGCCCCTTGTTCTGTGTTATAGAGCATGTAACAATCTGTTTTATTTACTTTTTAGTTACAATTTTCTAGCCATCTGATTGGCTATCCAGATCAGTATCAGTGGTGTGTCTTCATACTAATGACATACTGGCTATCTATACTAACTCGTTACACTCCCCTTTTTTCATCACGGTTTTATGGGCGTTTTCTATTACATAGTGCACACACAGAAGTAAGCTCCATGATCTCTTTGCAATTAGGAGTTATGAGCTGCACGTTTTTGTATATATTAATGCCCATTTTTAATAGATACCTAGGGATCAGTGACAGTAATTAACATATAGTGCACAAGTGGAGACCACTTGTTACGATATTGTGTTACATGCTACGCTATATGCCACATGCTTATGCAGGTGGCCCTCGTTTTACAACGGTTTTAATTTGCTCCGTTTCAGAATAACAACCCTTTTTTTTCAGTCATGTGACTGCTATTGAGAAGCAGTGCATTGATTAAAATAGCCAGTAGGTGGAGGCTGTCCGCTTGTGTTGCAGCAAAAGATATGCAAGTCAAGCAAGCCAGAAATTAATCATTAAACCGAGACCTGAGCTATCAAGCAGCTTGCAAAGGAACAAGATCTTCCTGTCTATAAATCAGTCCATATTTGGAATTCATAGAAAGAACAGTTTGCAAAAAAATTGCAAGTAAAGTCTGTGTTGTGTGATATTTTATTAGGTGTATAGATGCTGGTTTAGCAAATGATTTGTTCATTTAACTTAGTTTAATTAATATATTCTGTGTTGTGTGATTATTTTATTAGGATTTATAATGATGTTTTAGGCATTTAAAGGTCTTCATTTCAAAGCTTTAAAAATAATGTATTAGGTGTTACTTATGACAATTTTGAGAGGGGCCTGGAACCTAACTCCCTCACTTCCCATTGACTTACATTATTAACTGGGTTTCAATTTACAACAGTTTTGATTTACAACCATTCATTCTGGAACCTAACCCCGGCGTAAACTGAGGGCTACCTGTACTTGCAATGTATTGACTATCTATATTGTATTGTTACACTCCCCCTCTTGCATCACTGAATTATGGGCGTGCCTAATTACGTATTCCACACATGGAAGTAAGCTCCATGCTTGGTATGATCGCTTTGCAATCACAGGTAGGAGGTGCACGTTTTTGCATATATTATTTCCACTGCATCCTATGAGAATAATTGGTGATCAGTGACAGTGCATTAGGTGAAGACCACTTTTACCTATTTGTTTATATGCTATGTTATTAATGAATACACGTGCACTTTAGGATCAATCCCTCAGCTTCTATTCTATAGTGATACTACATTACCTTGTTTTTTTCTATTTATTCCTTGAACAAACATTACATTTACACTTTATATACACATTTTTTATGTATAACACTTCCATTGTGGAATATTTTATTTACTTATTTTGTGTCTTCATGAATACTGCAATTGTGTCACTTCCTGGGGGTGAGGTCACTGGCTATTTAAACACTGCTTTTTGTTCACTTGGTTTGGTCTGATGAAGGGGGCGGTTGGCAATTGTGTCACTTCCTGGGGGTGAGGTCACTGGCTATTTAAACACTGCTTTTTGTTCACTTTGTTTGGTCTGATGAAGGGGGCGGTTGGCTCCCCGAAACGTCACTGTACACAATAAACTTTTGTTTTTGGAAAGTCCAGCGAATGCGGATCTATTACTTGGAATTATATATATATATATATATATATACAGTATATGTATATATCTATACCTCTATATATTCATATAGATATATAGGTATAGATATATATATTTAACATTAAAATCATCTGATATATATAGAAATATATTTTTTAAAATAAAATGTATTTATTTTTTCTATGTGAAGAACATTGGAATTTAAAATATGCGTTAGACCACACTCTCTGGTTTTGCACTGTATGTTTAACGCATTGTCGAGTTAGCACACATGAAGAATTAGTTATCTGAAGGTGCGTTATAAATATAAATATTAAAAATAGAATATTGAAAAAATATTAATAATAACTATAAATAATTATTAGTTACTGTAAATTATACATATATATTAAAATTATTTTTTTGAATTTTCAAGAACATGTATAATGATTATTCATATTATTAATATTTTTTCTAAATGTTATATTTACATAAAATGCATTAAGATAACTAACTCTTCATGTGCACTAACCTGACACACCGCATGAGATTTACAGTGTGAAACCTGAAGCGCTGTACGCATTATTTTCCAATGTATTTAATGTATTTACATTAAATACATAAATATGTGAACATTGGAATGGGAAATATTAATAACTCCTGTCTGGTATAGCACTCACTGTGAGTTTCATACGGTGTACGGTTAGTGTACGAGCGATAAGTGTTTTTTTAAAGCTCCCTCCTTTGAAATCTATGGGGAGAATAAGTTAACACGGTCACGATATCCAAAATCCTTTAGTTAACGCGCGTTGAGTTCTTTTTATGTGCATAAGTTTTACTTTTCAACTTTAAATACACGTGCTAACCCACACAAGCAAAAGCTTTACTTCTGGCAGTGTTAACGCTAAATAGTGTGCCACTTGTAATCTAGCCCATAGTTATTAGGCATTATATGTTGTGTGTATGTATGTATATATTTATATTTGTATATATATATATATATATATATATCTATCTATATATACACATAATGTATATATATTTAGGTATATATATATATATATAAATATATTTATATATATATGTGTGTGTATATATATATATATATATATATATATATATATATTGCAGACTTTGACTATTAAAGAACATTCATAGCAATTGGATCTAGTAAACTTGTCTCACATATATAATAGTATCAACACCTTGACGTTCAATAAAGGTGATAATTGCACACAACAATAGCGTTAATCCACTTTACAAACAGCTGAAAATCGCCTACACAGCTACTTGCAACACCCATAAATAGTTGCAATAAAAAATGACATTAACACATTATGACTAGCCATAATTGATCAGCAAATCAAAATTAAATTTGAATTGAAAGTCTTGTGAAACACATTTCTGCCCAAAATCAGTGAATCACTGACATCATTATGTGTCAGTTGCAAATATATGTTTTATTTTGATATCAATCTTATAAAGTTTCCCTGCAACCAGATGCATGTTATGGATTGATACAACATTTTTTTTAATAATTTTTGTTGTGTTGCTTTATTATTTGTGCTTTCAAACTTAATACATCTGTTTTATCAGAATAAAAAAGAGCTTTATTTAGATAGCATGGATTCATAACTTGATAGCTATACATATAGCCATATAGCTAGTAAGCTAGACAAACAGACAGACAGCTAGGGCCAGATTACAAGTGGCACGCTATTTAGCATTTTCACTGGCACACAAACACCGGTAGAAATAAAATTTTTAATACTCCCCGGGTTAGCGTGCTTATTGCAAGTTTAAAGTAAATTGTTTGCACAAACAAAATCAGACGCATGCTAACTTCAGGACTTTGGATATCACGACTACATTAACTACTCCCCATAGACTTCAATTGAATATGAAAATTGAAAAAAATACTGTTATTGCACGCGCGCTAAACCGACACACATTAGATGAACTGCGCTAACCTGACGGTAGTTATGAACATTTTACATTCCAATGCTCTTCACATAGAAGAAAATGTTCTATTTATTTTTTCAATAGATATATAAGAATATATATTTAAAAATGCAAAGAACATTTCCCCATGTGAAGAACATTGGAATGCAAAATATTTACAGCACAAACACAGTAAAACACATTATTAAATATTAACGGCTAGATTTGGAGTTTGGCGGTAGCCGTGAAAACCAGCGTTAGAGGCTCCTAACGCTGGTTTTAGGCTACCGCCGGTATTTGGAGTCATTCAAAAAAGGGTCTAACGCTCACTTTTCAGCAGCGACTTTTCCATACCGCAGATCCCCTTACGTCAATTGCGTATCCTATCTTTTCAATGGGATCTTTCTAAACTCCGGTATTTAGAGTCGTGGCTGAAGTGAGCGTTAGAACTCTAACGACAAAACTCCAGCCGCAGAAAAAAGTCAGGAGTTAAGAGCTTTTTGGGCTAACGCCGGTTCATAAAGCTCTTAACTACTGTACTCTAAAGTACACTAACACCCATAAACTACCTATGTACCCCTAAACCAATGTCCCCCCACATCGCCGCCACTCGATTAAATTTTTTTAACCCCTAATCTGCCGACCGCCACCTACGTTCTACTTATGTACCCCTAATCTGCTGCCCCTAACACCCGCCGACCCCTGTATTATATTTATTAACCCCTAATCTGCCCCCACAACGTCGCCGCCAACTACCTACAATAATTAACCCCTAATCTGCCGACCGCAAAGCGCCGCTATTTAAGTTATCCTTATGAACCCCTAATCTGCTGCCCCAAACACACCGCCGACCCCTATATTATATTTATTAACCCCTAATCTGCCCCCCTCAACGTCGCCTCCACCTGCCAACACTTATTAACCCCTAATCTGCCGAGCGGACCGCACCGCTACTATAATAAAGTTATTAACCCCTAATCCGCCTCACTAACCCTATAATAAATAGTATTAACCCCTAATCTGCCCTCCCTAACATCGCCGACACCTAGCTTCAATTATTAAGTATTAACCCCTAATCTGCCGACCGGAGCTCACCGCTATTCTAATAAATGTATTAACCCCTAAAGCTAAGTCTAACCCTAACACTAACACCCCCCTAAATTAAATATAATTTTAATCTAACGAAATTAATTAACTCTTATTAAATAAATTATTCCTATTTAAAGCTAAATACTTACTTGTAAAATAAACCCTAATATAGCTACAATATAAATTATAATTACATTGTAGCTATTTTAGGATTAATATTTATTTTACAGGCAACTTTGTAATTATTTTAACCATGTACAATAGCTATTAAATAGTTAAGAACTATTTAATAGTTACCTAGTTAAAATAATTACAAAATTACCTGTAAAATAAATCCTAACCTAAGTTACAATTAAACCTAACACTATACTATCATTAAATTAATTAAATAAAATACCTACAATTACCTACAATTAAACCTAACACTACACTATCAATAAATTAATTAAATACAATATGTACAAATAACTACAATGAAATAAACTAACTAAAGTACAAAAAATAAAAAAGAACTAAGTTACAAAAAATAAAAAAATATTTACAAACATAAGAAAAAATATTACCAACAATTTTAAACTAATTACACCTACTCTAAGCCCCCCTAATAAAATAACAAAGACCCCCAAAATTAAAAATGCCCTACCCTATTCTAATTTACTAAAGTTCAAAGCTCTTTTACCTTACCAGCCCTGAACAGGGCGCTTTGCGGGGCATGCCCCAAGAAGTTCAGCTCTTTTGCCTGTAAAAAAACCCATACAATACCCCCCCCCAATATTACAACCCACCACCCACATACCCCTAATCTAACCCAAACCCCCCTTAAATAAACCTAACACTAAGCCCCTGAAGATCATCCTACCTTGTCTTCACCTCACCAGGTATTACTGATCCGTCCTGGCTCCAAAATCTTCATCCAACCCAAGCGGGGGCTGGCGATCCATCATCCGGTGGCTGAAGAGGTCCAGAAGAGGCTCCAAAGTCTTCATCCTATCCGGGAAGAAGAGTAGATCCGGACCGGCAAACATCATCTTCCAAGCGGCATCTTCTATCTTCATCCGATGAGGACCGGCTCCATCCTGAAGACATCCACCGCGGACCCATCTTCATCCGGCGACATCCAACTGAAGAATGACGGTTCCTTTAAGGGACGTCATCCAAGATGGCGTCCCTCGAATTCCGATTGGCTGATAGGATTCTATCAGCCAATCGGAATTAAGGTAGGAATATTCTGATTGGCTGATGGAATCAGCCAATCAGAATAAAGTTCAATCCGATTGGCTGATCCAATCAGCCAATCAGATTGAGCTCGCATTCTATTGGCTGTTCCGATCAGCCAATAGAATGCGAGCTCAATCTGATTGGCTGATTGGATCAGCCAATCGGATTGATCTTGATTCTGATTGGCTGATTCCATCAGCCAATCAGAATATTCCTACCTTAATTCCGATTGGCTGATAGAATCCTATCAGCCAATCGGAATTCGAGGGACGCCATCTTGGATGACGTCCCTTAAAGGAACTGTCATTCTTCAGTTGGACGTCGCCGGATGAAGATGGGTCCACGGTGGAGGTCTTCAGGATGGAGCCGGTCCTCATCGGATGAAGATAGAAGATGCCGCTTGGAAGATGATGGTTGCCGGTCCGGATCTACTCTTCTTCCCGGATAGGATGAAGACTTTGGAGCCTCTTCTGGACCTCTTCAGCCACCGGATGATGGATCGCCAGCCCCCGCTTGGGTTGGATGAAGATTTTGGAGCCAGGACGGATCGGTGATACCTGGTGAGGTGAAGACAAGGTAGGATGATCTTCAGTGGCTTAGTGTTAGGTTTATTTAAGGGGGGTTTGGGTTAGATTAGGGGTATGTGGGTGGTGGGTTGTAATGTTTGGGGGGGGGTATTGCATGTGTTTTTTTTACAGGCAAAAGAGCTGAACTTCTTGGGGCATGCCCCGCAAAGGGCCCTGTTCAGGGCTGGTAAGGTAAAAGAGCTTTGAACTTTAGTAATTTAGAATAGGGTAGGGCATTTTTTTATTTTGGGGGTCTTTGTTATTTTATTAGGGGGCTTAGAGTAGGTGTAATTAGTTTAAATTGTTGTAATATTTTTCTTATGTTTGTAAATATTTTTTTATTTTTTGTAACTTAGTTCTTTTTTATTTTTTGTACTTTAGTTAGTTTATTTCATTGTAGTTATTTGTACATATTGTATTTAATTAATTTATTGATAGTGTAGTGTTAGGTTTAATTGTAGGTAATTGTAGGTATTTTATTTAATTAATTTAATGATAGTATAGTGTTAGGTTTAATTGTAACTTAGGTTAGGATTTATTTTACAGGTAATTTTGTAATTATTTTAACTAGGTAACTATTAAATAGTTATTAACTATTTAATAGCTATTGTACCTGGTTAAAATAATTACAAAGTTGCCTGTAAAATAAATATTAATCCTAAAATAGCTACAATGTAATTATAATTTATATTGTAGCTATATTAGGGTTTATTTTACAGGTAAGTATTTAGTTTTAAATAGGATTAATTTATTTAATAAGATTTATTTTATTTCGTTAGAATAAAATTACATTTAACTTAGGGGGGTGTTAGTGTTAGGGTTAGACTTAGCTTTAGGGGTTAATACATTTATTAGAATAGCGGTGAGCTCCGGTCGGCAGATTAGGGGTTAATAATTGAAGTTAGGTGTCGGCGATGTTAGGGAGGGCAGATTAGGGGTTAATACTATTTATTATAGGGTTAGTGAGGCGGATTAGGGGTTAATAACTTTATTATAGTAGCGGTGCGGTCCGCTCAGCAGATTAGGGGTTAATAAATGTAGGCAGGTGGAGGCGACATTGTGGGGGGGCAGATTAGGGGTTAATAAATATAATATAGGGGTCGGCGGTGTTAGGGGCAGCAGATTAGGGGTACATAAGGATAATGTAAGTAGCGGCGGTTTTACGGAGCGGCAGATTAGGGGTTAAAAATAATATGCAGGGGTCAGCGATAGCGGGGGCGGCAGATTAGGGGTTAATAAGTATAAGGTTAGGGGTGTTTAGACTCGGGGTACATGTTAGGGTGTTAGGTGCAGACGTAGGAAGTGTTTCCCCATAGCAAACAATGGGGCTGCGTTAGGAGCTGAACGCGGCTTTTTTGCAGGTGTTAGGTTTTCAGCTCAAACAGCCCCATTGTTTTCTATGGGGGAATCGTGCACGAGCACGTTTTTGAGGCTGGCCGCGTCTGTATGCAACTCTGGTATCGAGAGTTGCTAGGTGGCGTTAAAAATGCTCTACGCTCCTTTTTTGGAGCCTAACGCAGCCATTCAGTGGACTCTCAATACCAGAGTTATTTTAAAGGTGCGGCCAGAAAAAAGCCAGCGGTTAGCTTTTCGGGTCGTTACCCGACAAAACTCTCAAATCTAGCCGTAAAATTGCATACAATTAATTTTTGTTTTCAAGTATTTGAGTGGAAAAGGCTCAAAGTATATATACATGGTGTACATATTTGTGTATAACATGTATGTCTATATATATATATATACATTTATATCATATATATATGTGTGTTAATATGTGTATATGTGTATGTATATATATGCCATAATTAGACATGTATATTGTATGTATATAACCATTATAGCTCTTTCCATTAAAATACCTTGTCAATATACCATATAACCTTTTAACACTTCTAACCTTTTTTAATGATTATTTATATGAAATATTTTGTTATTAGATAGTGTATATATGAGTGTAACACTTTATGATAATGGTATTTATGTTGTGTTTCGTGCAACTTCTTATTTAGCCCTAACCCTTTACCGTGAGGACTTCAGTCGCGCTAGAATTCGCCGAGCGCAAATTTGATTTGCGCTTGTGCAGTTGTGTTACTTTTAACATTGTAATACAGGTGCAAAGCTAGCGCATGTGTGATATTTCAATATTGCTGTGCGGCGCTAATGTTAGGCGCACCACTTGTAATCTAGCCCTAGTTATATAAGCGCCATTTTTATCTTCATATTTATTTTTTTTATTTTTGCTATAAATTTAAAAAAATCTATACATAATAACATGCATTTAAGCCGCTCATTAACATTAGATCAATGAAATTATTTTTGTATGCAAGTGTATATATTTGTTTTTTGTTGTCATACATAGATAAATAATTTATGTGCAATAATTGCTGAACAAAACTATGAAGCAAGATATTTGGAGAACTAATTCATCTTCATAAAACAATGTAATAGAGATGTAGAAATATAAATCTTGTTACATTAAAAAACCCCCACTCCTTTATGGAATTGATTATTGGATTCTATATAACAGGACAAATTATGCCTGCTTTCATTTTAAAAGCCATGTGTTGTCATCATAACAAGGACAGAGAACTCAGCGGGCAGAACCATCTTGAGAAAATTGTTATTTCTGCAGGAAAGGGAAGAAAAGTTTGCAGCCTGCTGTTTTTCCCTGAACACCCTTCTTCGCACAATGGTACAATGCTGATTATCAGGTTTATTCACATCCTACACAACATGGGAGACATACCTTTTTTAAAATAAAGTTTATTTAGGATGATGTTTACCTTTAGTAATTAAATTAATAAATAGTGTGCATAAATAAAAGTAGCATGTCTATATACAGGTGGCCCTCGTTTACAACGGTTCAATTTTACACCGTTTCAGAACTAACAACCTTTTTTTCCAGTCATGTGACTGCTATTGATAAGCATTGAGAAGCAGTGCATTTATTAAAATAAGACAGTAGGTGGAGCTGTCCGCTTGTGTTGCAGCAAAGCCAAGCAAGCTGAAATTAATCAGTTTAACCAGACCTGAGCTATCGAGCAGATTTCAAAGGAACAAGATCTCCCTGTCTATAAATCAGTCCAGATTGGAATGCATAGAAAGAACTGTTTGCAGAAAATTGCAAGTGAAGTCTGTGTTGTGTGATTATATTATTAGGTTTATAATGCTGTTTAGCAAATGTTTTTGTTCATATTAACTTAGTTTAATTATATATTCTGTGTTGTGTGATTATTTTATTAGGTTTTATAATGCTGTTTAGCATTTAAAGTCTTCATTTCAAAGCTTTAACAAATAATGTATTAGGTGTTACTTATGACAATTTTGAGAGGGGCCTGGAACCTATCTCCCTCACTTCCCATTGACTTACATAATAAACTGGGTTTCAATTTACAACGGTTACAATTTACAACCATTCCTTCTGGAACCTAACCCCGGCGTAAACTGAGGGTTACCTGTATTATGGATATGTGTGTGTGTGTGTGGTAAATAAGTATGTTTTCTCTTCGTGTTTCACAATGCATACGAAGCATGTCCAAATTTTTTATTATATACTAATTAAAGGAAAAATAATTACATATAAAATGTCAGTATATAGTTGGCCAGTTACCTGATATTTTTCCTTTGCTGAGGTAAGGTGTTTTTGTTGCATAAATCAGCACAAACATAGCACAAACTAAAGGTGTATTTTTAATGATTTAATTACATGGGGTGGAAATTGGGTGGAGATTGTGGTCTATGGGCTAAAATATAATGTGCAATATCTCTTGAAATGAAATAGGCACAAATATTTGTTCCTGTGGCACAAATCAACACAAAGGTAGCACAAAATAATTTTATCAGAATACTTTTGTTGAGTTTAGCTTTTCATTAATAAAATGTTTCAGTTTGTTAATAAAATTTGGTTGGTTTCAGGTACCAGTTTGTTAATAAAATTTAGTAGGTTTCCCACATACCATTTATTAATATAATTTCTCACCTGTGTAAAATGTCATTTCAAGTTAAGACTGCGGCAATAAATAGCAGGCTAAAATGATGCAATGATCATCAGAATATATTTTTTATCGAAGTTTAGCTTTTGTTAAGAAATTGTCTCTTATCTGAGAAGACTGAAACAATGATGCAATGTTCATCAGAAGATCTTTCTTTCAATTAAGTTTCAGATGCCAGTTCGTTCATCAAATTTTCTCATCTGTGTTTTCTATTCTATTTGCAATGAGTTTTGGATTTCACAGGTTTTCCATTAGTTTGTAAGACATCCCCCTGTAGTCCTATTCTATTATTCTTTTACTGAAAAAAATATAGGCATGCATATAATACTGAGGCATTCTATGAAAATAACTAGGTAAAGTATATAAGTTCAGAATGAAATAAACTCATTTCATACTTTGCCAAAAATATTGCAAGACATTCCATAAGAATGCCGGAATTTCACACTTTGCCTGTAACACACACTCACACTCACACACTATGTATGTATATATACATTTTTATATATATATATTTCCACACTTTACCTTAGATTGATGTAATTAATAAAGAAGCAATGTACAAACTTTTTATTATATGCAAATTGAAGAAAAGCATTGACATATTAAATTGTCAGTATATATTTGCCAATGAAACACACATGTCCTTCCCAGTTATGTGGAGTGTATGACTTGTTAAGGGAGGCGACCACTTGGCTAGCATAAGAGAGCTTTTTTTTTCATCAACCAGGCTTGTCGGCTAATAGCTTGTAGTATTTTGCAGGTGTACATGTTGACGCCTTAGGCAAGATACCCATACTTTCCCCAAAGATCTTAAAGAGACTCTGAAGCACAGATGGTTCCAATTTGAGGCAACACTCAGAAGTGAGGCTGTATTGAGTTTCTACCCTGAAACCAACAAAATCCACTTTAACATTGTGCTTGCATTAACATATTTGTCCCTTTTTTCATAGGGCAGTGGTGGGGCACCTGAAAGTCACAGAAGGAAGGGAAATCATTAATTGGACTCTACAGAAATAGGTCATGTGCTACAGCTGCTCATAGTTTAAGAGGAAGAAACATGGGACCTCAAACATGGAATATGACTCCTTCAAAATGTTTGAGAGCAACCCAAGAAAACTTCCTCAGAGGCTTGTTCAATAAGTATTATCTGTAATAGTCTCAATGTGTGCTCACATTTCCTGAGGACTTTGCACCTTTTTCCTACAGCTAACAAGGTCTTGTAATGGAAAGACAGAACAATTTAATGAAGGGATTTAATAGTTTGTGTTAAAGCTAATATGGTCCATTAAGAGCTGTCATTTCAGTAACAAAGAAGATATATCACATAATGTTGATCCATCCAGGCTTTCTGCAAACGTAGGATGTGCATGACAAACGCTGAAAACATTCTTAGCTAAATTAAATGTGTTTTGATTTTAAAATCCCAGGCTTTTAAGTAATGATTCCAGACAATAAGTAAGTTGTAAAGTATGCATAGAAATGAAGGTATTTAAAAATAGCCGCAAAGCTCAGGGACTGAGCCAGATAAACTATACATTTGAATATGCTTATGAATGACAGCTTTTGTGTTTTTAAACTCCAAGCTCTTTGTTTCTAGTATTAGCTGAAGTAGAGCCCAGTAGCTAGATACAATGGTTTACCCTCACAGTAGAATCGGGATACATGTTTGTAATCCTTACATGTTACATCTAGGTGTGTTTCAGACTTGTGTGGCAGCTAGGGGGTTAAAAATCCTTGTGAATATGAATTAACAAATCCCCTGTGTACTAATAAGGGTTTGATAATAATCTTGCATGTGTTTTTCAGTAGACAGAGTTTTCTGTAATCAAAATCATAAATGCTTCTGCCGATAATACCTCTATAGTCTCTAAATCTTTACTTCTGGAAAACAGCACCATATCATTATCTGCAATTATTATCAATGTTATAATCCAAATACCAAATGTGCAGGAATAAAAGGGGACATTAACCAGCTGGGTACAACTACGCAGTAGCAAAGTTACTTCCTCCCCATGGAATTGTTTTTCTCTTGTACACACAGCTCTCTTTAAAGCCTTATATTAACCCTTTGCAAGTGCTGGTTAGTGAAACTCTGCATCTTCACAGTAGGTTCCGCCATCTTGGATTTTAAGTGTTTGTGCATACTGTGACAGATGTAGGGCACATTCACAGATCTGTGATATTATTATCTTCTTGATAAGCATTGCTGTACACTTCAGTCTAGTGTGCACACACTGTAATACATTGCTCTATATTAGTTGTTATGTTTGTAAGGTAACTTTTAAAACTGTGTAAAAAACCCTCAAAAACTGCAAAGATGTATCGTCTGCTTTCTATTGTGCACGCCTAACCCAAGAGCAAGGTATAGTTGTCAAAAAGCTGTCATTGATCTGTGAAAGTAGACTGCTTCTGTAACAGGATGTAACAATAGTATTTTTTTTCTGACAAATTTTAGTTATGTCTATTTCCACTCCCCCCCTCATCATGTGACAACCATGAACCAGTCATGAATGCATATACGTATATTCTGTGAATTCTTGCACATGCTCAATAGGAGCTGGTGACTCAAAAAGTGTAAATATAAAAAGACTGTGCACAATTTTATTAATGGAAGTAAATTAGAAAGTTATTTAAATTTGTATGCTTTATCTGAGTCATAAGAGTTTAATAGTTTAAAGGGACAGTCTAGTCAAAATTTTAAATTTCATGATTCAGATAGGGCACGCAATTTTAAAAAACTTTCCAATTTACTTTCATCATCAAATTTGCTTTATTCTCTTGGTATGCTTTTTTTAAAAACTAAACCTACGTAGACTCATATGCTAATTTCTAAGTCACCTCTTATATCAGTGCATTTTGACCGTTTTTTCACAGCTAGGCAGCGCTTGTTCATGTGTGCCATCTAGATTATATTGTGCTCACTCCTGTGTAGGTATTTATATGAGTCAGCTGTAATTGGTTAAGATGCAAGTCTGTCAAAAGAACTGAGATAATGGGGGCAGTTCTGCTGAGGCTTAGACATCGCAGAGGTAAAAAATATATTAAATATAACCATGTTGGTTATGCAAAACTGGGGAATGGGTAATAAAGAGATTATCTATCTTTGTAAGCAATAAATATGCTAGAGTAGACTATCCCTTTAATGATCCTGTAAAGATAAACAAAATGGTAATTTAACAGGTTTAGTGATTACATCACAGGGTTGAAGGGCCTTTATGTTAATTGATCCCTTATTAATAATATGTAGTAATGCAATTTAGTGCAAATAGGTGAGATGTGCAATTAATCTGTTGTGCTCCAAAACCATAGAGATATGTGTGATATACTGTATGTGTTTGCTGGGTTGATTTTTGACATTTTTTTATCATTGTAGAGGTGCTTATTAATTAAATAATTTCAATTTATTTGAGCAGCGTAATGTTTATATCTGTTTGGTTTATTTTTATATATTTTTAATTTATATTATATGATTTTATATTATCAATTTATATTATTTTTACTAATGTATCCCCTTAAATGTCTATTATATGTTCCTAAAAGATATTGTGTTTGTCAGATTCCCTTAGCAGGCTAACTGTCAGAAAAACATAATAAGTGAATAGACTTACTAGGGACACTTTTTTTAAAAAAAATGTCATCTAATTATCATTTGTATAGAAGGTATGCTGTGTAGATATCACATTTACAGACTCTTTATAAAGTGAGATGTTTATTTCTGCTGGGAGCCTGACCAAAGTAGTGAAAAATATTAAAATGGACACATAAGCTGTTTCACCGACTAAAACACAATTGCTATTCAAGAATCTGAACCCAAGTGTTGGAAACATGAGCAGACAATAATCCCCGCACTCCATTAGGCTAGGGTTGTCACAAAGTTTGCAAAAAAAAATTGGAATCTGAACCCATAAATACATTTAAAGGAACTCCTTGCCACCCTGGACCCTGCTTCAACCTTTTCTTATGTCTCACCCTATGATACCCAAGCTTTTTAACCTACAGAACCTTTTTTGCACTTCAAGCAATTTGTAGAACTCACAGTCAATGACAAGGTCCATTTGTTTGTTGACAAATACAGTACATATATATATTTTTTACAATACAGTCTCAGGATTTCCAGATTAAAAAATAATGTTGCTTTAAGCAGAAATACATATGCTAGTGAACTTGTACAACTGGGCATATCAGTCAAGCTTTCATACAGCCTCCTAAATTAATTGGTTATTAAAGACATATGAACAAAGCACCCCTTTAGTAAAGAAATACAAATAATAAAAAGTAAACATAAAAGGAACAGATTGTGTTAAAAACAGCAAACAAATAACTTGTTTTCTTGCTAAATTGTCAGTGTAGCCCTGCTTGCATCTAGATAACTGTACCATCATTACAAACCAATGTTCTATTGTCACATGATTTTTGCCAAAGTCTTCTTTTGAGCATTGACAATAAACTGATTGCAGCAATTTTATGGTGTCTTCTAGCAACACGTTTGACTTCCTTTGGCTTCCTGTAGAGTCCCCAGTCCCCTTGTGGTGTTGCAACAGGAAGTAATGGACCCTGTATAAATGAAGTAAAAAAAATAAATAAAAGGTAATTTATTTTAAAATGATTAAGAATACATATCGCAATGGTAATCTATTGCTTAGTGCTTTTTTTGCAACAATGAAGCAGACTGTTTTACATCCCTTTGATTATTTCCTTTTTGTTTCTTTCATATTTAAAGGTAACATTCCAGGTTAATTTTTTTTTATTTGTTATTTACATAGAAATCACACATTTATTTTTAATGAGATATGTATTAAACAAATTAGTGAAACATAAAATATATTTTCAACTTACACAAAATTCATTTTCCAAGTCCTCACTACAATTTTCAAAACACCCCTCATGGAAAATCTTGTTTTCAGTGTTTTGTAGGCTGCTGATGTTGCCAATTATTTGTTAGTATGCAAATTAGACACTATTACCCTGAGTGTGCACATGATCACGTGTAATAGATATTGTTTTTCTTTCATTTCACTAGTTTATATTCAAGAAAGTGGTAGGAAGTGTTGTGACCTTCTTCAAAAGCCTTTGATTTTTTTTGAAGCTGTAAATTCATCCTGATTTATTTCTGTAAACGTATGTATTTCTCTTGTAAGATGTATCGAGTCCACAGATTCATCCTTACTTGTGGGATATTCTCCTTTCCTACAGGAAGTGGCAGAGAGAAGCACCCACAGCAGAGCTGTCTATATAGCTCCCACCCTTAGCTCCACCCCCCAGTCATTCTCTCTGCCTGCTTAACTGCTAGGAAGGGCCAAAGAGCTATGTGGTGACTAAAATGTTAGTTTTTTATTTCCTCAAGCAAAAGTTTAGTTATTTTAAATGGTAACCGGTGTGTATTATTACTTCGTCTGCAGGAAAAGGATGAAGATTTCTGCAAGGAGGATGATGATCTTAGCACTTTTGTAACTAAGATCCACTGCTGTTCTTCACAAGGGCTGAAGGAGTACTGGAAAATCTTCAGTTAGGAGAACGGATTGCAGGCTCAGCTGCATAAGAGGTATGTTCAGTCTATATTTTTCTAGACAGTCTGTGTTAATTCGAGAAAAGGTTGGCAATATCCCCATGAGCGAAGGGAAGCCTGTATTCAGACACTTTGATAGGGAATTTCAGCTTGCTTGAAGGGCTCATTAGTTACTGGTGACACTGTTAGGAAAAAAACGTTTTGTTTATTGATGCAATTATAAAGTTTTTTGAAGGGACTAAAGGGGTCATGTGGCTTGGTTTTGAGTTTTGTAACTCACATGGTTAATTAAGAGACACTCTAGTGTTTCTCTGATAGGCCTCAAAACATAGAGTGAAGGTGGGGAGGGGCCTATTTTCACGCCTCAGTTGCGCAGTTTCCTTTCCCTGAGACAATCTAACGGCTTCTCCTGAGATTCATGCTGTGTTTGAGGGCCTGTTAAAGAAGTTTTTCCCCCACAAATCGTATCTGGAAGGGCAGGTAGGAGCCACAAGCAGAGCTGTGGCAAGGTGCTGAAAGTCTTTTTTACCGGTTTTGACGTTTTCTTTCAACCCGGTTTTGCCGTTAAGGGGTTAATTGTTTATTTGCATAGCTGTGCAAAGTTACTAGTCTTTATGATGCTACTGTAAAAATTTTGTTTAAGTTACTGCCTTTTTTACACTGTTTATGCAGAATTGGTGCATCTTTTTTTTCTCTTAAAGGCACAGTACCGTTTTTTACTTTGATTACAGTGTTTTTCCAAGCTTGTTTGTTACATTACTAGCCTGTTTAACATGTCTGACACCAAGGAAAATCCTTGTTTAATATGGCCTAGATTTGGAGTTTGGCGTTAGCCGTGAAAACCAGCGTTAGAGGCCTCCTAACGCTGGTTTAGGCTACCTCCGGTATTTGGAGTCACTCAAAAATAGGGTCTAATGCCTCACATTTCAGCGCGAACTTTTCCATACCGCAGATCCCTCTTGACGTCAGTTGCGTATCCTATCTTTTCAATGGATTTTTCTAACTCCGGTATTTAGAGTCGTGTCTGAAGTGAGCGTTAGACATCTAACGACAAAACTCCAGCCGCAGGAAAAAAGTCAGTAGTTAAGAGCTTTCTGGGCTAACGCCGGTTCATAAAGCTCTTAACTACTGTACTCTAAAGTACACTAACACCCATAAACTACCTATGTACCCCTAAACCGAGGTCCCCCCACATCGCCGCCACTCGATTCAATTTTTTTAACCCCTAATCTGCCGACCGCCACCTACGTTATACTTATGTACCCCTAATCTGCTGCCCCTAACACCGCCGACCCCTATATTATATTTATTAACCCCTAATCTGCCGAGCGGACACCGCACCGCTACTATAATAAAGTTATTAACCCCTAATCTGCCTCACTAACCCTATAATAAATAGTATTAACCCCTAATCTGCCCTCCCTAACATCGCCGACACCTAACTTCAATTATTAACCCCTAATTTGCCGACCGGAGCTCACCGCTATTCTAATAAATGTATTAACCCCTAAAGCTAAGTCTAACACTAACACCCTCCTAAGTTAAATATAATTTTAATCTAACGAAATTAATTAACTCTTATTAAATAAATTATTCCTATTTAAAGCATAAATACTTACCTGTAAAATAATCCTAATATAGCTACAATATAAATTATAATTACATTGTAGCTATTTTAGGATTAATATTTATTTTACAGGTAAACTTTGTATTTATTTTAACCAGGTTACAATAGCTATTTAATAGTTAAGAACTATTAATAGCTAAAATAGTTAAAATAATTACAAATTTACCCGTAAAATAAATCCTAACCTAAGTTACAATTAAACCTACCACTACACTATCAATAAATTAATAATTAATAAAATACCTATAATTATCTACAATTAAACCTAACACTACTACTATCAATAAATAAATTAAATACAATACCTACAAATAACTACAATGAAATAAACTATCTAAAGTACAAAAAAATAAAAAGAACTAAGTTACAAAAAATAAAAAAAATATTTACAAACATAAGAAAAATATTACAACAATTTTAAACTATTACACCTACTCTAAGCCCCCTAATAAAATAACAAAGCCCCCCAAAATAAAAAAAATGCCCTACCCTCTATTCTAAATTACTAAAGTTCAAAGCTCTTTTACCTTACCAGTCCTGAACAGGGCCCTTTGCGGGGCATGCCCCAAGAAGTTCAGCTCTTTTGCCTGTAAAAAAAACCATACAATACCCCCCCCAACATTACAACCCAACCACCACATACCCCTAATACTAACCCAAACCCCCCTTAAATAAACCTAACACTAAGCCCTGAAGATCTTCCTACCTTGTCCTTCACCCTGCCAGGTTCAACCGATCGGTCCAGAAGAGCTCCTCCGATGTCCTGATCAAGCCCAAGCGGGGGGCTGAAGAGGGTCCATGATCCGGCTGAAGTCATCATCCAAGCGGGAGATGAAGAGTCCATGATCCGGCTGAAGGTCTTCATCCAAGAGGGGCAGAAGAGGTCTTCCATCCGACTGAAGTCTTCATCCAAGTGGGATCTTCTATGGTCATCCAATCCGGAGCGGAGCGGCAGGATCCTGTAAGACCTCCGACGCGGAACATCCATCCTGGCCGACGACTGAACGACGAATGACGGTTCCTTTAAATGACGTCATCCAAGATGGTGTCCCTCGAACTTCCGATTGCTGATAGGATTCTATCAGCCAATCGGAATTAAGGTAGGAATATTCTGATTGGCTGATGGAATCAGCCAATCAGAATCAAGTTCAATCCGATTGCTGATTGGATCAGCCAATCGGATTGAACTTGATTCTGATTAGGCTGATGGTGGGTTGTAATGTTGGGGGGGGGGGGGTATTGTATGTTTTTTTTTACAGGCAAAAGAGCTGAACTCTTGGGCATGCCCCGCAAAGGGCCCTTGTTCAGGGCTGGTAAGGTAAAAGAGCTTTGAACTTAGTAATTTAGAATAGGGGTAGGGCATTTTTTTATTTTGGGGGGCTTGTGTTATTTTATTAGGGGGCTTAGATAGGTGTAATTAGTTAGAAATTGTTGTAATATCTTTTTCTTATGTTTGTAAATATTTTTTTTATTTTTTGTAACTTAGTTCTTTTTTATTTTTTTGTACTCTTAGTTAGTTTATTTAAATGTATTTATTTGTAGGTAATTGTAATTAATTAATGTATTGATAGTGTAGTGTTAGGTTTAATTGTAGGTAATTGTAGGTATTTTATTTAATAATTTTAATGATAGTATAGTGTTAGGTTTTTAATTGTAACTTAGGTTAGGATTATTTTTACAGGTAATTTTGTAATTATTTTAACTAGGTAAACTATTAAATAGTTCTTAAACTATTTAATAGCTATTCGTACCTGGTTTAAAATATTATACAAGTTGCCTGTAAAATAAATATTAATTCCTAAAAAAGCTACAATGTAATTATACATTTATATTGTAGCTATATTAGGATTTATTTTACAGGTAAGTATTTAGCTTTAAATAGGAAAAATTTATTTAATAAGAGTTAATTTATTTCGTTAGAATAAAATATATTTAACTTAAAGGGGGTGTTAGTGTTAGGGTTAGACTTAGCTTTAGGGGTTAATACATTTATTAGAATAGTGGTGAGCTCCGGTCGGCAGATTAGGGGTTAATGTTTGAAGTTAGGTGTCGACGATGTTAGGGAGGGCAGATTAGGGTTAATACTATTTATTATAGGGTTAGTGAGGCGGATTAGGGGTTAATAACTTTATAATAATAGCGGTGCGGTCCGGTCAGCAGATTAGGGGTTAATAAGTGTAGGCAGGTGGAGGCGACGTTGTGGGGGCAGATTAGGGGTTAATAAATATAATATAGGGGTCGGCGGTGTTAGGGGCAGCAGATTAGGGGTACATAAGGATAATGTAAGTAGCGGCGGTTTACGGAGCGGCAGATTAGGGGTTAAAAATAAAATGCAGGTGTCAGCGATAGCGGGGACGGCAGATTAGGGGTTAATAAGTGTAAGGTTAGGGGTGTTTAGACTCGGGGTACATGTTAGGGTGTAAGGTGCAGACTTAGGAGGTGTTTCCGCATAGCAAACAATGGGGCTGCGTTAAGAGCTGAACGCGGCTTTTTTGCAGGTGTTAGGTATTTTTTCAGCTCAAACAGCCCCATTGTTTTCTATGGGGGAATCGTGCACGAGCACGTTTTTGAGGCTGGCCGCTTGCGTAAGCAACTCTGGTATTGAGAGTTGAAGCTGCGTTAAAAATGCTCTACGCTCCTTTTTTGGAGCCTAACGCAGCCTTTATGTGGACTCTCAATACCAGAGTTATTTTTATGGTGCGGCCAGAAAAAAGCCGGCGTTAGCTACCCGGGTCCTTACCGACAAAACTCCAAATCTAGGCCAATGTTTGGAAGCCATTGTGGAACCCCCTCTTAGAATGTGTCCCAATTGTACTGATATGTCTATAAACTATAAAGAACATATATTAGCACTTAAAAATAGAGCAATAGATGATTCTCAGTCACAAGTAAATGAGGGTTCACCATCTAGCTCTCCCCATGTGTCACAACCAGTAACGCCTGCACAAGTGACGCCAAGTACCTCTAGTGCGTCAAATTCTTTTACTTTACAAAACATGGCCACAGTTATGAATACAACCCTCACAGAGGTTTTATCTAAACTGCCTGGTTTACAAGGAAAGCGGGACAGCTCTGGGTTTAGGAAAAATGCTGAGCCGTCTGACGCTTTAGTAGCCGTATCTGATATGCCATCACAATGCTCTGAAGTAGGGGTGAGGGATTTGTTATCTGAGGGAGAAATTTCTGATTCAGGAAAGACGCTTCCTAAGACAGATTCTGATATAACGGCCTTTAAATTTAAGCTTGAACATCTCCGCTTATTGCTCAGGGAGGTATTAGCAACTCTAGATGATTGTGACCCTATAGTGGTTCCAGAGAAATTGTGTAAAATGGATAAATACTTAGAGGTTCCTGTTTACACTGATGTTTTTCCAGTCCCTAAGAGGATTGTGAATATTATTACTAAGGAGTGGGATAGACCAGGGTTCCGTTCTCTCCCCCTCCTGTTTTTAAGAAAATGTTTCCCATATCTGACACCATGCGGGACTCGTGGCAGACAGTTCCTAAGGTGGAGGGAGATATTCTACTCTTTCTAAGCATACAACTATACCTATCGAAGACAGTTGTGCTTTCAAAGATCCTATGGATAAAAAATTAGAGGGGTCTCCTGAAGAAAATTTTTGTTCATCAGGGTTTTTCTCTCAACCTATTGTGTGCATTGTTCCTGTAACTACTGCAGCCTGCTTTCTGGTTTGAGGCTCTAGATGGAGACTCCATTAGAGGAGATTATGGACAGAATCAAGGCCCTTAAGTTGGCTAATTCTTTATAACAGATGCCGCATTTCTACTGGCTAAATTAGCAGCAAAGAATTCAGGTTTTGCATTCTTGGCACGCAGGGCGTTATGGCTTAAGTCCTGGTCCTGCTGATGTGTCATCTAAATCTAAACTTTTGACATCCCTTTCAAGGATAAGACCCTATTCGGCCTGAACTGAAAGAGATTATTTCAAACATCACTGGAGGGAAAGGTCATGCCCTTCCTCAGGATAGATCAATTAAGATGAAGACCAAACTAAATAATTTTCGTTCCTTTCGGAACTTCAAGAATGGTTCCGTTTCAGCCCAATCCAAGTCAGTCTGGAGACCTAACCAGGCTTGGAACAAGGGTAAACAGGCCAAGAAGCCTGCATCTGCCTCTAAGACAGCATGAAGGGGTAGCCCCCGATCCGGGACCAAATCTAGTAGGGGGCAGACTCTCTCTCTTCGCTCAGGCTTGGGCAAGAGATGTTCATGATCCCTGGCTTTAGAAATTGTGTCCCAGTGATATATTCTGGAATTCAAAGACTCCCTTCCAAGGGGGAGATTTCATATTTCCCGATTGTCTGTAAACCAGACAAAGAGAGAGGCATTCTTACGCTGTGTAGAAGATCTTCTTACCATAGGGGTGATCCGCCCAGTCCCAAAAGAGGACCAGGGGCTAGGAATCTACTCAAACCTGTTTGTGGTTCCCAAAAAATAGGGAACTTTCAGACCAATCTTGGATCTCAAATTTCTAAAGAAGTTCTCAGAGTTTCCATCATTCAAGATGGAGACCATTCGGACTATTCTGCCTTGATCCAGGAGGGTCAATATATGACTACCGTGGACTTAAAGGATGCGTACACATCCCTATTCACAGAAATCATCATCAATTTCTCAGATTTGGCCTTTATAGACAGGCATTACCAGTTTGTGGCTCTTCCTTCGGTTAGCCACGGCTCCAAGAATTTTCACAAAGGTGCTAGGGTCCCCTTCTGGTGGTTCCTAACGACCTTGGGGCATAGCAGTGTGCTAGAGTTTTCTGATGTCTCACGGGTGGAAGGTGAACATAGAAAAGAGTTCTCTCTTCCCTCTTACAAGAGTTTTACTTTCTAGGCACTCTGATAGATTCGGTAGCAATGAAAATTATTTCTGACGGAGGTCAGAAAATCAAAACTCTTAACCACTTGCCGAACTCTTCATTCCATTCCTTAGGCCATCAGTGGCTCAGTGTATGGACGTAATCGTACTCATAGTAGCGGCAATGGACATAGTTCCTTTTGCCCTCCTACACTTCAACTATGCTGCTACCACTGCAACTATGCATGCTCAAACAGTGGAATGGGGATTATGCAGATTTATCTCCTCAACTGCACTGGACCAGGAGACCAGAGATTCTCTTCTCTGGTGGTTGTCTCAGGACCACCTGTCTCAGGGAATGTACTTCCACAGGCCAGAGTGGCTCATTGTAACGACAGATGCCAGCCTGCTAGGCTGGGGTGCAGTCTGGAACTCCCTGAAAACACAGGGCTTATGGTCTCGGGAGGAATCTCTTCTTCCGATAAACATTCTAGAACTGAGAGCGATATTCAAGGCGCTTCAGGCGTGGCCTCAGCTTGCTGCAGCCAAATTCATCAGGTTTCAGTCGGACAACATCACGACTGTAGCTTATATCAATCATCAAGGAGGAACAAGGAGTTCTCTAGTGATGATGGAGGTAACAAAAATAATCCAATGGGCAGAGGATCACTCTTGCCATCCTCTCAGCAATCACATCCCAGGAGTAGAGAACTGGGGGGCGGATTTTCTAACGTCGTCAGACTTTTCTATCCGGGGGAGTGGGAACTCCATCCGGAGGTATTTGCTCAGCTGATTCAGCTAATGGGGCACACCAGAATTGGATCTGATGGCATCTTCGTCAGAATGCCAAACTTCCTCGTTACGGTCAGGTCCCGGGATCCCAAGGCGGTACTGAATAGATGCTCTAGCCAGTACCTTGGTCCTTCAATCTGGCCTAGTATTTCCACTGCTTCCTCTCCTCCCATGTCTGGTTGCAGAAATCAAGCAGGAGAGAGCTTCGGTGATTCTGATAGCACCTGCGTGGCCACGCAGGACTTGGTATGCAGACCTAGTGGGTATGTCCCTCGGTTCCCCGTGGATCCTGCCAATGAGGCGGGACCTTCTAATCCAAGGTCCGTTCTCGCATCCAATCTTTTCAAATCAAGTTTCTCTGCATCTGACTGCTTGGAGATTGAACACCTAATTCTATCAAAGCGTGGGTTCTCTGAGTCGGTCATTGATAACCTGATTCAGGCTAGAAAACCTGTCACCAGGAAGATCTATCATAAGATTTGGTGCAAATAAGATTAAGAGTAAGATTAGGGGCGCGATCCGATATAGATCGTAGTTTGCGGCACAAGCGAGGGAACCCCCACCGCCTGTAGTTTCAGCTTGCAACTCGAGCTATCCCATATATGGCACCGTCAGAGGCTAAAGTGCCGTAAGTCTGACAAACCAGCGATGTCCAGAAATCTGCGTAAGTACAAATTTCTGGAGTCGCCAGTGACTTACGGCACTTTATAAACTGCCGGCACCTACAAAACCTGACTAAGTTATAAAATCACCCGTACTGTCTAACACGCCTCCCAAACATAGCCCGACATGTCTAACCCTCTATCCGCTATCCCCCCTCACTATCCTAACAATAGAAAATGTATTAACCCCTAAACCGCAGCTCCCGGACCCCACCGCCACCTAATAAAGTTATTAACCCCTAAACCGCCGCTCCCAGGCCCCGCCGCCAGCTATATTAAATCTATAACCCCCTAATGTGAGCCCCTACCCCGCTGCCATCTACCTTACCTACCCCCTAAAGCGAGCCCCTTACACCGCCACCATCTACCTTACCTACCCCCTAAAGTCATGCCCCTACCCCCCGCCATCTACCTAATTATATTAGGGTTAATATAGTTATTATATTATATATATTAACTATATTAACCCTAATTATATTAGGGTTAATATAGTTAATATCGTTATTATATATATATTAAGTATAATAACCCTATCTAACTCTAACATCCCTAACTAAATTCTTATTAAAATAAATCTAATTAATATAATATTATTTATTTTATTTATTTTTTTGAATCAGCTTTATTGAAAAGATAATAAAGGTAGAGTTACAGGGTGTGGAGACGCAGCTCCGTGTTGATACATATAAAGTAAAGCACAGCATGTTAGATATGAAGCTAATTCAGTTTTACTAATTAATATTAATATTATTAATTAAAATATTCCTATTTAAATCTAAATACTTACCTATAAAATAAACCCTAAGATAGCAACAATGTTATTAATAATTACATTGTAGCTATTTTAGGGTTTATATTTATTTTAACAGGTAACTTGGTATTTATTTTAACTAGGTACAAATAGGCTATTAAATAGTTAATAACTATTTAATAGCTACCTAGTTAAAATAATTACCAATTTACCTGTAAAAAAAATCCTAACCTAAGTTACAAATACACCTACACTATCAATAGAAAGTTAAATAAACTACAAATATCTAAACTAAAATACAATTTAAATAAACTAAATTTACAAAAACAAACACAAAATTACAAAAAATAAAAAAAGATTACATAGATTTTTAAGCTAATTACACCTATCTAAGCCCCCTAAATTAAAATAATAAAGCCACCCGCAAAATAAAAAAATTTCCCTTACCCTATTCTAAATTAAAAAGATAACAGCTCTTTTACCTTACCAGCCCTTAAAAGGGCCTTTTGCGGGGCATGCCCCAAAGAAAACAGCTCTTTTGCCTGTAAAAAAAAACACAATACCACCCCCCAACATTACAACCCACCCCCCACATACCCCTATTCTAAACCCGCCCAAACCCCCCTTAAAAAAACCTAACACTACCCCCCTGAAGATCTCCCTACCTTGTCTTCACCCAGCTGGGCAGAACTCTTCATCCGATCCGGGCAATGTCTTCAATCAAGCGGCAGAGAAGTCTTCTTCCATCCGGGCGAGGTCTTCAATCAAGCGGCAGAGAAGTCTTCTTCCATCCAGGCGATGTCTTCAAGCAAGCGGCAGAGAAGTCTTCTTCCATCCGGGCAATGTCTTCAAGCAAGCAGCAGAGAAGTCTTCTTCCATCCGGCGATGTCTTCAAGCAAAGCGGCATCTTCAATCTTCTTTCTTCGCTCCTCCGCCACGGAGCATCCATCCGGCTCGACGACTGAACGAGGAATGATGTACCTTTAAATGACGTCATCCAAGATGGCGTCCGTCAAATTCCGATTGGCTGATAGGATTCTATGAGCCAATCGGAATTAAGGTAGAAAAATCTGATTGGCTGATTGAATCAGCCAATCAGATTCAAGTTTAATCCGATTGGCTGAACCAATCAGCCAATCGGAGCTCCACGGTGGAGGAGCGAAGAAAGAAGATTGAAGATGCCGCTTTGCTTGAAGACATCGCCGGATGGAAGAAGACTTCTCTGCCGCTTGCTTGAAGACATCGCCGGGATGAAGACTTCTTCTTTGCCGCTTGATTGAAGACATCGCCGGATGGAAGAAGACTTCTCTGCCGCTTGATTGAAGACATCACCCGGATCGGATGAAGAGTTCTGCCCGGCTGGGTGAAGACAAGGTAGGGAGATCTTCAGGGGTAGTGTTAGGTTTTTTTAAGGGGGTTTGGGTGAGTTTAGCATAGGGGTATGTGGGTGGTGGGTTGTAATGTTGGGGGGTGGTATTGTGTGTTTTTTTTACAGGCAAAAGAGCTGTTTTCTTTGGGGCAAAAGGCCATTTTAAGGGCTAGGTAAGGTAAAAGAGCTGTAAACTTTTTTAATTTAGAATAGGTAGGGAATTTTTTTTATTTTGGGGGGCTTATTATTTTATTAGGGTGCTTAGAATAGGTGTAATTAGCTTAAAATCTTGTAATCTTTTTATTTTTGTAATTTAGTGTTTGTTTTTTTTTTGTAATTTAGTTTAGTTTATTTAATTGTATTTTTAGTTTAGATATTTGTAGTTTATTTAATTTATTGATAGTGTAGGTGTATTTGTAACTTAGGTTAGGATTATATTTTACAGGTAAATTGGTAATTATTTTAACTAGGTAGCTATTATATAGTTATTAACTATTTAATAGCTATTGTACCTAGTTAAAATAAATACCAAGTTACCTGTAAAATAAATATAAACCCTAAAATAGCTACAATGTAATTATTAATTACATTGTAGCTATCTTAGGGTTATTTTTATAGGTAAGTATTTAGATTTTAAATAGGAATATTTTAATTATTAATATTAATTAGATTTATTTTAATAATAATTTAGTATAGGGATGTTAGAGTTAGATAGGGTTATTATACTTAATATATATAATATAATAACGATATTAACTATATTAACCCTAATATTATTGTTTAATACAGGTGGGCGGCGGAGAGGGGGATAAATTAGGGGTCAATGTGTTTAACCAAAGGTTGGTGGCGGTTGTAGGGGGATTAAATTAGGGGTTAATATTTTTAAAATAGATGGCGGCGGGGGTAGGAGCTCACTTTAGGGGGTAGATAAGGTAGATGGCGGCGGTGTAAGGGGCTCACATTAGGGGGTATGTAATGTAGCTGGCGACGGTGTAGGGGATCATATTAGGGGGTTATAACTTTTAATGTAGGTGGCAGGGGGTCGGGGAGCGGCGGGTTTAGGGGTTTTAATACTTTATTAGGGATTGCGGCCGGGGATCGCGGTTGACAGGTAGATAGACATTGTGCATGCGTTAGGTGTTAGGTTTTATTTAGCAGGTAGTTTAGGGAGTTACGGGGCTCCAATAGACAGCGTAAGGCTTACTACGGCTGCATTTTGTGGCGAGGTGAAAATGGAGTAAGATTTCTCCATTTTCGCCACGTAAGTCCTTACACTGTATATTGGATACCAAACTGCGCGGGTTTGGTATACCTGCCTAAGGCCCAAAAAACTACGGGTGAAGGCAGAAATATATGAGCGTAACTTCTAGGTTACGCCGTATATAGGATACCAAACCCGCACAAAATTCGGCGTCGCCGGCTTTTGCGGGTGACGCTGCATATCGGATCGGCCCCTGGATTCCTAGAATATTGTCTTTTCTCCAAGAAGGTTTGAAAAAGGGATTATCAGCTAGTTCTCTAAAAGGGCAAATATCTGCTTTGTCTATTCTACTACACAAACGTCTGGCAGATGTCCCAGACGTTCAAACTTTTAGTCAGGCTTTGGTCAGTATTAAGCCTGTATTTAGGCCTGTTGCTCCACCTTGGAGCCTAAACTTAGTCCTTAGAGCATATCCATAGATATTAAGCTTCTATCTTGTTTTGTTTTAGTTGCTATCTCTTCGGCTCGAAAAGTTTCTGAGCTATCTGCTTTACAGTGTGATGTTTCTGAGCTATCTGCTTTACAGTGTGATTCCCCTTATCTTATTTTCCATGCAGATAAGGTGGTTTTGCGTACCAAACCTGGTTTTCTTCCTAAGGTTGTTTCTAATAAGAATATCAATCAAGAGATTGTTGTTCCTTCTCTGTGTCCTAATCCTTCATCAAAGAAGGAACGTCTGTTGCACAATCTTGATGTGGTTCGTGCTTTAAAGTTCTACTTACAAGCAACCAAAGATTTCCGTCAAACATCTTCATTGTTTGTTGTTTATTCTGGTAAGCGGAGAGGCCAAAAGGCTATGGCTACCTCTTTCCTTTTGGCTGAAAAGCATCATCCGTTTGGCCTATGAGACTGCTGGACAGCAGCCTCCTGAAAGAATTTCTGCTCATTCTACCTAGAGCTGTGGCTTCCACATGGGCTTTTAAAAATGAGGCTTCTGTTGAACAGATTTTGTAAGGCGGCGACTTGGTCTTCACTTCATACTTTTCCAAATTTTACAAATTTGATACTTTTGCTTCTTCGGAGGCTATTTCTGGGAGAGAGGTTCTACAAGCAGTGGTGCCTTCCATTTAAGGTCCCTGTCTTGTCCCTCCCTTCATCCGTGTACTAAAGCTTGGTATTGGTATCCCACAAGTAAGGATGAATCGTGGACTCGATACATCTTACAAGAGAAAACATAATTTATGCTTACCTGATAAATTTATTTCTCTTGTGATGTATCGAGTCCACGGCCCGCCCTGTTTATTAAGACAGGCATATATATTTTTATTTTTAAACTTTCAGTCACCACTGCACCCTATGGTTTCTCCTTTTTTCTTCCTAGCCTTCCGGTCGAATGACTGGGGGGTGGAGCTAAGGGGGGAGCTATATGGACAGCTCTGCTGTGGGTGCTCTCTCTGCCACTTCCTGTAGGGAAGGAGAATATCCCACAAGTAAGGATGAATCCGTGGACTCGATACATCACAAGAGAAATAAATTTATCAGGTAAGCATAAATTATGTTTTTTTTTTATAAATGCATGTTGCTTTTTTCTTCCTAGCATTGAAATTATTATTTATATATTTAAATTTTCCACAAATCCCTCAAATTTCATCCACGGCTGATGATAGTTTATAAGATCTGAATCTGATCAACAAATGCTCTCCATTGCTCTATAGCACTTGAGTGGTAGCTGTTTGTGTGTGTGTGTGTCTATCTATTTATCTAAATGTGTACGGTTACTACTTCAGTGCTATAGAGGGCTGGAGAGTGTTTGTTGATCAGAGCAATAGTGGAATTTCCAGTTTCTTGTAGTTTCGTCATGGGGGGAGGGGAGCAACAGGGATCTGGAGTCCCTATTATTGTGCTTTTTTTGAGGTGCAGTTGATTGCGGAAGAGGAGGGGCAGAATAATGAAAGGGTTTCGTTCCCTGTTGCTTTTTCGCATGTTTTCATAATTCCGATGAGCCATGATGGCTGCAATATGTTTTGAACCGTTCTACCATTGTTCCCACTCCTCCTTTCTTTAGCACATTCTTTTTTAATGCACACAGCCCCAGGCATAGAGATTAAATTAACTGAGTGAAACGGAGTTTAAGCGGGTTAGCCCATGACGTAACAAATAGACTGCACATGTCGTTCCCAAAGTGCATTTATTGTCATATATCAATACGATCCCAGCGCATTGGCTATGGTAATAAAAAAAAAGGCGTGGAAAAAAAGTTAATTAAAAACTAATATATCTAAACAAGGAAATTATTATATTAAAATAAAGTATTTTAAATACAATATATTAGAAAGTTGAATGTTTTTAAAGAAATATTTACCTAAAATATTTAATAAATAAAAGCACTGGAATGTCCTTTAAGGAAG
Organism: Bombina bombina; assembly: GCF_027579735.1. NCBI lineage: Eukaryota > Metazoa > Chordata > Amphibia > Anura > Bombinatoridae > Bombina > Bombina bombina. Next base: position 781,183,955 of record NC_069501.1, on the reverse strand, counting down.
AAAAATAAAATCCAGTATAAGATATACAGTATATGGAGAAAAATATCTGATGATTAAGAATTCTTTTTGGTAGTTCTTTAAAAATAATGAATGTTGTCTGCTTTTGTTAATTCTAAACAAATGGGAAAAGTTTGCTGAACATTCAACATTTAAATATATTTATATATATATATACACATAAACATCTCTGGGTATTGGAGTTCAAATGTTGATTCTCATAGAGTTCAGTGCAAATGTATATATTTACATATATAATACTGATATTCCAAGGAAAGCATTAATTATGCCATTCAAATGTGCAAATCATATTTTTTTTCCATCCCTATAATTAACCCAATATTCTCCATTTAAAAAAAGTAAGGATTAGGGCATAAATGCAGGAGAACATAACCTGTGGGCCCGATTCACTAAATCTCACTGGCATGGAGTAAAATCATCGCTCCAATCCTGTCATTCTACAGAGTCTGGTAAACGTATTTGCCCCTTCCAATTTCCTATATTTATATTTTTGTCGCACTGAATGGCGTCAGATCTTCGTATAAAATGTAATATAAGAAAACCATGAGATTCATTTTTTAATTATATTTTTTTTTAGGAAAAAAGTTATCCAAAACCAACTTAAAAAGTAATTGACCCCTTATTCAATTAACCAGAATTAATTAATCATTGAATTCAATTAGAGCAAACACCCAGATTACTTGTCCCTCAACCTGCAAAACAGAAAGTGCTCATAAAAGTGTGCCTTTGTAGAACTATAGCACCAAGTGCAACTTCTGAAAAACCAAAAAAAAAAGCTGTAGCACTGGTGGTGGCCTACAATGGCTGTGCTGAAAGGATTACTTTGTGATCATGTAGAAAAAAAAGTGATGTTAACCCTTACTATTAACATTAAAAAAACATTCAATTGTTTAAAGCTTAACATCTTTTTTTTTTTTTTTACTAACAATGGGCTAGTTTCCATTGAGGTGGTAAAGGTTGGAAACTGGTAGAAACATCAAAGCTCTCCATAACCTTTAATGGAGATAAATGTTTTGCCACCAGTTCTGAACTTTATCTCAATGGAAACTAACCCAATGATGTAAGGAGACATCCCCTATTAGAAGTGCTGTTCGTCTCGTCAAATCATTTTAGGCTTGCCGGCTTTAGATCAGACCAAACTCCAACACTCTTACACCCGGCAGAGCGACAGGAAAAAATAGTTTTTTCATAATTGTACATAAACACAAACTCGAACATAGTTATTCAAACTCACACATGCACAGTCTATCACACACTAACACACACTAACGCACACTAACACATCTCACATACTCTAACACACTAACATAATACAGACATAAGACACTAACGATCTCACACGCACTCTCTCACTCTCACACACAATCAAATACACTCAATCTTTCACACACAGACTCACACACCAGAAAGACACTGACAAACACAAAGACACATACTCTCTCACACACAGACACACACACCAGAAAGACACTGACAAACACAAAGACACATACTGTCTCACACACAGACACACACACCAGAAAAATACTGACAAACACAAAGACACATACTCTCTCACACACAGACACACACACCAGAAAGACACTGACAAACACAAAGACACATACTGTCTCACACACAGACACACACACCAGAAAGACACTGACAAACACAAAGACACATACTCTCTCACAAACAGACACACTCCCACTCAAGAGAGAAATAACTGTAGACATGTGCAGTATATTGCAAATGCACACTGTCACATTTTTGGCTGTGGCTGTTTTCCACCAAACCCCAACATTTGCATGTCCTGGACTAACTCAGCTTTAAACCCAGACACACAAATGGAACCCCGAACTGTCCGGGTCAGGTGGCAACCCTACAATACAGTGAACTTCATAAGTAGAGTAGTTTTCCCAGCTCTCTTCCAGTCAGATAAGATGGCAGGCTAGTGTTGACAGAGAGCTTGAAGGGAAGAATGAAAAGTAATTAAAACACTGTTAATTCCAGACTTAACGAGATATTATAGTTATTTTTATATATGCAGGGTATTTATGCACAGTTAAGCACTTGCCTGCAAAAGATCAGCATACAATATAAATGCTTTACAAGTGTATTATAGTTTGTTAGCAAATGTGCATTGTTTTGCAGACAAATGACATAGTTCTTGAAAATCCTATGGAGCATGTTTATCTTATTTTCTCTGACCTGTCCAGTGAAGGACAAATATAAATAAGCTCCTTAAAGGGACCCTGAACCCAAAATTTTTTATTTCGTGATTCAGATAGAGCATGCAATTTTAAGCAACTTTCTAATTTACTCCTATTATCAATTTTTCTTTATTCTCTTGCTATCTTTATTTGAAAAAGAAGGCATCTAAGCTATTTTTTTTGGTTCAGACAATGGACAGCACAAGTTTCTTGAGGCAGTTAAATTAATCCACCAGTCAGCAAGAACAACCCAGGATGTTCACCAAAAATGGACCGGCATCTAAACTTACATTCTTGCTTTTTAAATCACGATACCAAGAGAATGAAGCAAATTTGATAATATGAATAAAATTAGAAAGTTGCTTAAAATTGCATGCCCTTTCTGAATCACAAAAGAAAAAATTTGGGTTCAGGGGGCGGAGCTAGCCACTGGAAAGAACAGACGTGTTTGTCTGCAGCTCTCCTTAGCAAACCCAACTAATCTGTATAAATTAACAGTTTAAGCAGTTAAAGTTTACCTTTTTTTCTGCCCATATTGCTTCCCCACTAACTCTCAACTCCTGGACTTGGCTGAAGACATTTGCGGGCTTTTTACACACAGCCCTTAACAACCACCACTGTCGGGCCTGCGGGAGATCCTAAGAGCGCCAGAGGGGGGACCTGCTCTCCGGAGGGTCGGGGCTCCGCTCCGGAGGGCTAACTACCTAACTACCAACTCCAGCAGAAGAGTGAGTGAGAGCGCCTGTCCCTCAACAACCCTAAACAACCCCGACCGGAAAATAGTGTCTGACCCCCAGACACTGAACGCTGCAAGGTACAGCTGCTCTTAGTGCCTCTGTCCCGCCTCCAGCTTTGCCCTCTAACTTGCTCCGGAGGGTCGGGGATCCGCTCCGGAGCACTTCTCGGCAGTGTGGGCCTCTCCTGCATGTCGGACAGCCTATACCTGATTGACTGGCTGAAATTGAAGTGCCGACACACGCGGGAGTGCAGGTAGCCTGATCTGCGGCCTGAGAGCTGGGAGTGAGCAGACCGCCGACGAGACCTTCTTCTGTGAGGTGGCAGGATAATAGGACGATACAGTAAGTGAGACGCTGGGAGACCAATTTCCATCCCTGCAGGTAATCAGTCAGACACTAAGAGGGGTTCTGGGCCACATTACAATTGACGCGCAGCCGGGTCCTTTGCCTGTGGTGGCGCGAAACGCCATTTTCAGCTCCTTCAGCCTCAAACAAGCAGCACTGCGCTGAGAGCCTAAACTACTTTATGCACATTTCTTTTGTCAGCTCTATAAATAACAAGAGCTCCCTACAACGCTACTGCTTGCTGTGCCCTCACACATAGGTGTACCCCCTGTACCTAATTACCCACTCGTTGCTTAGTTGTATATATTTTCTTTAAACAAGTGGACTTTATGCTTGCCCTGCACTTGCTGTGGATGCCTATTAAAACCCCACCAACTTCTGCAATATAAATAAGGAACACTTGTGAATCTACATGAACTGTGGGGTGAAAAGATAACAAGAAAATAAAGTTTACATAAGCCAATACTTGTGTTCAGTGAGAACAGATCACTTCCCTATCACCTTCATAAACACTCCTGCCTATCATACATTCACAATATAGGGCCATTATCTTGCTGCTACATACGTGGAAACTCTGGGTACTTCTGGTGGGTTACTACAGTCTGTAAAAGAAGTGGTACTGCAGTCTATAGGGGACATTTATCCAAGCACTGACTTACTACTTTATATTCATCATGCCACACCCACGGCCCATGCCGGACCCCACAAAGACATTAACCCCTTTATGACTGCACCCATTACATCCTTGGCAAGTTCTGCCTTCTCAGAGTGTATTAACCTTTCCAAGCTGTAGCCAACTATACAGATCCTTTGCTATAGGAGGGACCTATAATCTCTGTGCACAAACGGATTACAGTTTATGGAAAGCCCTATACACCTTGCACAAATTGTTTTCTTTGCCCATACTAACTGCCACTGGTGAACTTCTGTTCGGTTCCTCACAATCCCACTGTCAGTGCCAGTAGGCAGTGGTATCTGTGGAACTGACTCTTCATGATACACTAAGCACGGTCTTTGTGTTATTTAGCGTATATCTCCAGCTGCTGCGTCAGCTCAGGTGTCTCTGTAAACTCACAATACAGAGTGTAGTGTTTATTTCCTAACTTGAGCTTCTCTCTGCAGGTATTTTGGCATATGCTATTTCACTGTACAGTATATAATGTCTGCCGCTTAACCTAAGGGGAGTGCTTCATTGTTTTACTGTTTATCTAACCCCCTATTTATTCTTTGCAGGCTTTCTCTACAGTAACGGTTACGGTTATCATCTAGTCCAGTGTATACTTAAGTGTTAACCCCTCAAGACTCCCCCTTTCCGGCCTAGCGAGTGTAGGCTGGTCACTTCCACCTCCCCGTTCCCCTTCCTTCGGGTCATATCCCTTCTCCCTGAGTCGAGAGGAGGTTTGGTAAGCCCAGGGGTAGCCAGTCAGGTAGTGCCATCCTTAGGGTACTGTGGTTGCTATCCAAAGCGCGCAGGACTTGTCATATGCATGTTGTGCCTGCCTGGCCTCTCATCCTTATTTCTGCGTACAAGCTTCCCCCTATATTTTGATCTACTTACCTTCTACCGCGGGATAGTGTATAGTTTAGGCCCCTCCCCCGCAGCACTACCACTCACTCATTCATTTTGTGCCCTGCATTGAATAGGTAATCGCAAGCTGTAGAGTCATATTTTGAGAGTCATCTCAGTTCAATTGGATTGGTATTTACCGTATTTCTAGGCTGTTTATCTGACCTCACTACCACTATTTGTCTCTCCCTCACCTCTCCGCTCCCACTCGGCCTGTCCGGGTGGGTCACTTCCAATTCCCCTCCCCCTTCCTTCGGGTCGTATCCCCAACATCCCTGAGGTGAGGGACCAGAGTTGAGTTACTGTATGCAAGTGTATGTTCCTAATACGTGAATGCTATAATTTATATAATATTCAGCCCCGCTCTGCAGTATCTAAAGTAAAGATTAACTTTTCTTTATGATATGATTTACTAACCCCCTTTCTTTTCAGCAGAAGAATACAGCCCTTTGCAAACATATTCTGAGTTTAATGGGCTTAGGGTGTCTTGCCTTTACATATTCTTAACAATATGCCGCACTTGGGCAGGAAGCCTCTTAAATCAGCATCGAAATCTAAGAAAACTGTCTACGACCACTTCTCGCAGTAATCTAAGGGCCCAGATATGGAACCCCAAGGAGAGCTAAGTGACCCTGACTCACAAGATGAAGAGTCCCAATCTAGTATCCAATCCGCGTCTGCCTCACAACACTACATTACTGAGAAATCTCTAAAGAAATTGCTAGCCTCACAGACTAAATTCATCACACAGGAAATTCAGCGAAGCTCAGCAGAGCTTAAAAAAGAGATCTCGAAGATTGGGGAGAGAGTAGATGCCTTAGAAAGGAAACAAGATGATGTGGTGGTGGATCAATCTAATCTTTTAGCCTACTCAGAAAGTCTGGCTGACCAAATCTCTCAACTGGAACTCAAAGTGGCAGAGGTAGAGGACCGATCCAGGCGCAATAACATCAGATTCCGTGGGATTCCGGAATCGGTAGCGCCATTCGACTTGCAAGACTTCTAGAGGGAACTGTTTCAATCGTTGATTGGTAGCCCCGAGGGCTTGACCTTCACCATGGAGCGGGCACACAGGGCACTGCGCTCTAGAAACGTGGCTCAAGATAAACCGCGGGACGTAATAGTATGCTTTCACAGTTTTCTTTTTAAGGATAGACTGATGCAGGCTGCCTTCAAGAAACCATCTATGAACGAGAAATTCAAAGATGTTCAGCTCCTTCCTGACCTCTCGGCTTATACCCTACAACAGAGACGTCACTATCAATCTGTCACTATCACTCTACAAAAAAAAACAACATTAAGTACAGATGGGGATTCCCAACTCGCCTCATCATCACCAAGGACAATCAAACCTTTGTGGCCGCAACTCTGTCCCAGGGCCTAACCCTTCTCACCAACTGGGGTCTTCGACCAGAGCCACCTCCCCAACGGGACCCGCCCTATCCTAAGTTACCGGGCTTCCGCTCCAGAGTGGACTGTCAATGACCAAAGAGCCAAGAGAGCAAAAATACCCCAGGCCACAGCCATCTCTTAACTCCTGGGGCTAGCCCTCTTCAGACATCTTATGGGACAAATGTTACTACTAAATTATAGCTCTTTGTTTCTCAGGTTCACTGGTATGTGTTTGCAACACCTGTTGTTTATGTCTTGTTCAAATTTCTTCTACTGGTTATTATATTATTGTTCTACTGCAAATTATGTAGTTCATCTTTAATGTTAGTTCATATCTTAATGCTTATTTATCGCAGATCGGGGCTGTTGTTGTTGATAATGCTCCTAACTTTGTGTAAACTGGTTTAATTTTCCTAATTGCTCCGCCCCCACATAGAAGTCCACTCTAGGACTCCTTGAGGTGGACTATTTCCATCACACTTTTGAGCGCTACTCTTAGTGCTCTTTCTTTCCCACCCCTCCCTCCCGTTCTTATCCCCTGTCCTCCCCCCGCCCCACAACACAATCTAGTCTCCCCATTGCGCTCTGCATTCCCACCCTTCCCATCGGCTATGTCCACTATTAGGCTTTCGACACATAATGTTAGAGGTCTCAACTCGCCTCATAAACGTAGCCAGTTACTTAGGACGTTGAAATACCATAACCCAGATGTGGTATTCCTTCAGGAGACCCATTGGCTGGACAAGGAGCCTCCCAGGCTCATTTCCAAGGCCTATACCCATATTGAGACTGCTTCTTATACTAAAAAAGCAAGAGGAGTTGTGATATTGTTGCACAAGCGTCTGGCCTTTGAAAAAGTTCAAGTTATTAGAGATCCCCAGGCAAGATTTGTTATTCTTATCTGTAAAATAAACCATGTTACCTATACCCTAGTGTCCGTTTATCTCCCGAATGCTAAGCATCCGCGATATCTTAAACATGTTCTCCATGCCCTTTCTCAAGTCCAACAGGGGAGAGTCCTCATAGCGGGTGACTTTAACATGGTCTGGGACCATCTATTAGACAGAAGACCCAAGTCTACAGACCCAAAACCCTCCACGGCTTCACATCTCTCACACAGATTTCGGCAAATAATGTCTGCCTCAGGCCTGTACGATATATGGAGAGCCCTACACCCTAAAGATCACAACTATACTCATTTTTCTCACCCCCACAAGCTATACTCAAGACTTGATTATATTTTCTCGACAGCCGACTCCCTAGACTTAGTTAAGATGGCCAAGATTTCCCTTTGTGCCTGGTCCGATCATGACCTAGTTCAGGCTGACATTATTTCTACCAACACTACACGCACTAGACCCAAATGGAGAATGCCCCACCAGATATTAGAGGACATACCTTTTAGAGAGGAACTCCGTAGGGATATCACCCACTTTATTCAAACTAACGACAACCTAACGGTCAGAGATGACATATTATGGGGGGCGGCTAAAGCTACCATTAGAGGTATTATTATCACTAAACAATCGCATCTTAGAAAGCAGGCAGGAATTTCCCTCTCGCAAGCCCATATTAAATTACGACAACTAGAAGCATGCAATAGAAGTGCAGTCACAGCTGAGACCACATCTCAAATTATTGAGATTAAAGACCACATTTCCAGGATTGAACTGCGCAGAACCCAAATTAATCTCACCAAGCTTAAACACCTATTTTACTATAAAGGAAATAAAGCTGATACCCTGTTGGCAAACAAGATTAGGAACAGATTGGGAGCATCCCGGATTCATTCCATACGCTCATCAGGCTCTCTTCTCCAGATCCCGTCTCAGATAGGAGACGCGTTTGCCGAATATTATGCCAAGCTCTATAATATAGCCACTGCCGAGTCTCCTAGGTCTTCCTCTCAGGAGGTTGTGGAGACCTACCTTAAGACCCTGTCGCTTCCCATGCTAGCCCCAGAACAGCGTGACTTCCTAAGTTCCCCCTTCTCTCTTCCGGAAGTCTTGAGAGTTATTAAGAACGCAAAGTCTTTTAAGTCCCCTGGCCCAGACGGTTACCCGGCTCATTTCTATAAGGCTTATGCCCAGGAACTTGCCCCGTTGTTACTAAAATTCTATAACTTGGCTAGGGAGGAGGGCCACTTTATGAGTGAATTCCTCGAAGCCAATATTGTTGCCATCCTCAAACCCGACAAGGACCCGTCGCTTTGCGCGAGTTACAGGCCTATCTCATTGATAAACACGGACATCAAGTTCTATTCAAAGATTCTAGCTAATCGTCTCGCTAATTTTCTTCCTTCCCTTATAGATCCGGATCAGGTGGGTTTTGTCCCCCTTCGAGAGGGCCCAGATAACACAAGGCGCCTCCTTAACATACTCACTTATGCCTCACGACTTCGTAGGCCTCTCGCGGTCATTTCGCTTGATGCCGAGAAGGTGTTCAACCAGGTTAGATGGCAATACCTTTGGGCAGTCCTTAAGAGATTTCATTTTCCCCCTGATTTCATAGCGGCCGTTCAGGCCCTCTATTCCACTCCTACTGCATCTGTGAGTGGCTTGGGCTTTCACTCCTCTATTTTCACCATTACAAATGGCACCAGACAGGGGTGTCCCCTCTCGCCACTCTTGTTTGCCCTCTCAATTGAACCCCTGGCTGAGCAGATTAGAAATGACCTCCAAATTAAAGGTGTCACCCTGTCGGGCACTCTGCACAAAATTGCACTTTTTGCCGACGATGTAACTCTTTTCTTGTCACAGCCTGAGCAGGAAATACCCAGACTCCTCGATATACTCACCACCTTCGGGGCCCATTCTTATTACAGATTAAACTTGTCAAAAACGCAAGTATACATGCAAGGGTTTACAAAGACACAGTTAGCCTCCCTCAAAGAGGCTTATAAATTTAATTGGACTGAACAATCTGTTTCTACCACTTGGGTTTCAGGATTTCTAGCAGCCTTCCTCAAACTATCAAAGATAACTTTCTTCCCCTTCTAACATCACTCCGTTCCCTCCGGAAGGACTGGAACCTCCAACATGTATCTTGGCTGGGGAGGATCATGGCATTGAAAATGTCTTTCCTCCCCAGGCTGACGTATCTATTCTGCTGCCTGCCCGTTAAAATACAGAGGCATCTGCTTCTTCAATTCCAAAGCGGGTTCACCAAATTCATTTGGATCGATAAACCCCCTAGAGTCGCACACAGAGTACTTCAACTCCCTAAATCACTGGGGGGCATAGCTTCTCCGTCAGTGGTACGGTATTACGAGGGGCGCAATGCTAACCCATGTTGCCCAATGGGGGGGGTAAAGCTGTCGGATACCAAATGGAAATCCTTAGAACAGGCCTCGCTGCCCTTTCAAATCACACTGCGGGACCTAATCTGGACCCCGCCACATTGTCGTAGGGAATTAGCCCTAATCAACCCTATCGTCTCTGAATGCCTTGGCTTTTGGGATAAAATACGGCACCATCCTCGTGTGGCCCCACACCCCTCCCCAGTCACGTCTATCGTGGGTCTTCTTTCGGGTCTACAAGACTCCCATCCTAATAAATGTGCCCAACTTGGAGTCAATAGTGTATCTGACCTTTGGTCCACGTCCCCTCGAGACTCATTCAAACAACTATCCCAGATCAGTGTCGCAGACCAGGTCCCGTCATATCTGCCCTTTGAATACCAGAGGATCAAGAGTTTCCTATACTGTTGGGGTTTTAAACCCAACCTGGACAGACCACTAACTCTTTGGGAGTCCGTATGGGCAAGGGGAGATAGGTTATGTAAGCCCCTCTCTTTCCATTATGTGCTTTTAGGCGAGTCGCAGTGCCCAGAATCCCCTAACCACCTGTCCCGATGGGAAACGCTGACGGGGAGACAAGCTACTCCTGAGGAGTGGGAACGAGCTTTCTCCCTGACCCAGAAAGCTATCCATTGCACAACGTTGTACGAAACTTATTTCAAACTTCTTTCTCACTGGTACTATACGCCTACTAGGTTAGCGAAAATATTCCCGCAAGCGTCCCCCAATTGCTGGCGGAATTGTGGCCACAGGGGTAATGCCCTCCACATATGGTGGGAATGCCCCGTGATCCAGCCTCTTTGGCAAAAGTGTTTTTCGGTATTACAGAATATCGGTATTAGGCTCCCCAGGCTGTTTACCTCAGCCCTCCTTCATCTAAATCTACATTCCCTCCCCAAGAATCAAGCATATATTTGCATCTACTTATTCATGACCACTAAATACTCTATTGCATGCTCCTGGAAAAAGGAACGGGCCCCAAGTTGGGCGATGATCTGTAACAATATGGCATACGTTTACACAATGGAAAAAGATATCTTTTACAAGCTAAATAAATCTGACCTTTTTGAATTGATTTGGGCTGATTGGAAGGAGTCTTATAACACAGATTGGAAACCCAACGCAACATCCCAAGACACATAGTCCCCTGACTGCTTCCCCCCTATGACAGTCACCTTTCCAGCTTACTTGCGACCTCATGCGGTTGGCCCCCAATCCCCAATTTTGCCTTCTCCCCTACCACCTTCCCCCCTCCCACCTACCCACCCCTTCCCCTTCCTCCTTCCTCTCTCTTCGAGAGGCTCTCTACACTCAGCCAATCTAACTCCCCCCCCCTTATACTTTTAGACTTGTCAGCCATGAATCAAGGCTTGACAAGTTAGATTTGTATGCATCATTATGTAATAGTTGAAAAAGTTCTTGTATATGCTGGATGCACGCACTATCCTGTTATTCTATTGCAGACTCTGTACTACTGGTTTGGAGCTGCGTCTCCACGATTTTTGTACACTTCTCTTTTTGACTTTCAATAAAAACTTAAAATGTTAAAAAAAAAGAAAAAAAGAAATTGGGTTCAGTGTCCCTTTAATGTCTTCATGCATTACAGCATGTACTAAATGCTCTGCACATGAAGTGCTGCTTAAATATAAATCCATCATATGAAACTAATTTAATTTCCTGTACAATATTTCCAGCTACAATGGGAGAATTCCAGCTAATTGTCTTTAGTAATTCACATTTATTATCATCATTTGATACAGAACTCTTTCCCCTCACTGTTGTTATTTATGTAACTAAGAAAGATTTAAGGAAATCATGTGCAGTATTGCAACATTTACTATTGATGCACTGGGAAAACATTTTTTTAAATAGTGGTGTAACTCTTGTTCAAAAAACTCCAATGATGTGTAGTGCACAAGATTGCCAGCTGCCTTCCCTAACAATTCTGTTTAACCAGATGGTGAACAAGAGGGGCAATAGGTGGATTCACACAATGGTGCTTCCACAGAAATCTGCTCTTAGTTTAACTCCTGTTGGAAACCTATCCTAGGAAGTGATGTGTTTATATTTTACAAATGAAATGAAAGCTGCTAATAAGATCAATTAGTGATTTTACCCCTCACCTGCCAGTAAAATAAATAACCCAGTGATTTGACCCCATTTAAATGGCAATGAAAATATTGGAAAAGTTCTATGTGTATTTAATTGTCAGTTTAGTCTGTTTTATAATTATCTACTCTTTTACCATGAAACAATGTCATTGTATACTCCCACTCATGTACACAGTTCTATGTGGTATTTTTAAAATAAATAATAATAGTGATAATACTTCTGCCATATTTGAAACAGATTGAATCCCCTTATGAATGTATATATTTTTTAAATTTTATTTATAACCAATAAGTGGTAGAGTAATACAGAATGTACCATCATCCCACCTCGCAGGGTGGTTAAAAAAAGCAGAAATTACAATACAGTATATAGCGACCTCAGGGTATGTAATTTTGGGTATTTTCAATGGGTCAACAAATGTTCTGTTAAATATGTTCTTGTACCACAATATTGTTTTTTTTAATTATTATTAGTCTTAACACAAATTACTAACACAAAAACTAAACAAACAATCAAACCAATCAGACAAACATAAAATAACAAATAACCAGTCTCATCCAGACTTGAGGGCTTTTTTAATGGACATGGTTTTGTGCATTGATACTGGCAGCAGTGCAGAAAGACAGACATGATTTGTATGTTTCAGATCACTTATTTGTATTACAAAATGTATAATACTGTAAAATAGTTAAAGCTTGATAAGCAATCTGATGTTCCACAGAGGACCCACTAAGATGTGCATATGCCTGACTTCCTATTTTTTTGTGAGAGAACTGAGATATTCGGGAGCATTAGGGCCCAATGTTCTAAAGACCATCAGTTCAGACTTGCCAGTGCAAAATTATATAAAAACGTGTGGTGACTCTCACTGTACAGATGAGTGGCGATTGCCTTATTCATATGATGTATTATTACTAAAATTGTTTTCATCATTATTTTTACTATATTTAAGATACCTCAAGCAGTCTAGTCCTTTTTTTTTTTTAGCAACTTATCCAGTATTGCTAGGTAACAGACCCCAAAGTGCAACAAAACCTCAAACACATTGCAAGGTTTAGATACACTTTGCTGACTCTACTACTTCACTACTTGTCTGATGTTTGATTTTTATCTGGTCACTAAAACAGAATCAATGCAAAAGTAGCAGAAGTTACTTTTTTGTGTAGTTGTTCATTTGCATAAGATCAAGCACCTTATGACAGCTGTTTGAAGATAATTATTTTTTTTAAACCCCCTTGCATTTTGCCTCAATGGACATTATTTACTTTTTATTGCCAACAGAGCTGTGGCAGCTTTCCTTTTTTTCCAACCAGTATGAACATTTTCTGAATGCATTAACATATTTCCTAGTTTTTTTGAAAGCCAAACTCTCCCCAAATGCTTGTCTTATTTAAGGTAGCCAATCCTGACTTACTACTGGAGTAGACGAGGCTTGCTACTGTAATTCTGTTTACAAAACGTATACTGTTTTGCATTTCCTTATCTGACCATCTCTGCTGAGGCCAGGCAGGAATAAGCCTGTAAAGTCTGCAGTATGCACTTCCAATTATCAGAACTGGGAAAACACCAATTTCAAAGTTAAATTACACAAAAAGAATTCAATTACACGAAATGGGGAAAACTTACATTAAATTGTACTACAAAGTGTTTAATTAATTCATTAAACATTATTATTATACATAAATATATGCATTATTATTATTATTATTATTAATAATAATAATAATAATGTTAATAAAACTAGTAACAATTTTAATGAAAGGATCCTAGCTTTTTTTGTAGATTCCATTTAAGAGGCAACCATTAAATAGGGATATATTGTGTTAAACACGTCTTAACTCTTTCACTGTCAGAAAGGACTGTTACAATTAATTAACAATGCATTCTTTTTAAGTCCATATAGAGGAAATATATTTAATCTCTGGTGTTCCTTTGTATATACTGAATGTAATAGAAAATGAAATGTTTTAAATATTACTCTGTATGGACTGTGCAAGGTTTTGGATACCCCCTCACCCCATTAGAAAGCTGTTTAAGCGCATTCACTCTTAAAACTTACCTCACAGGCTGTGTTATGGCTGCTGCAGCCGCTGCTTTGTGAGGCTATACTGTGTTTTTATGAGGTGGCATGCTGTAGTAAGTAGTCATACTTTCTAATCTTGGTCTAGCATTAACGCAAATGGGAGGTAATAATAATATTACTTCTGGAGTGCTACAGCTGAATTGAATCCACATTATATCATTTATCCCTTCCAGGCATTTTAATACTTGTGTAATCACTTGATGGATTCTTTATGATGGGTTATGAAATAACTTTTACGGCAATGTCTTTCTGCCACCATTTGTGAGAGGCTGCGTTGTACAAAAATAATAAAATAATCCTTACGTATAATCTACAACTGCTTCATTAGCTCTGCTGGAAAACGACAGTGAGTTTAAAAAGGTGTACAATTAATAACATTCTGAAGTCTTCAGGCACATTCAGGTTTGAGAACTGCTGCTAAGTTACAGAATCCTGTTACTTGGTGATTTCATTATTGCTACTGTTTTTTTTTATTGGTTTTATTTGCACCATTTATTTTAAATGAAGACTATACATGTATAATGTTATAAAAGAAAACTTAAAAACAAAAAAACAAACATGTTATGGAATTAGCGCACACAGATTTTCCATAGGAAACGTTTTTTTTTGAATACACTGTTAATGTGACATAATGCCCTCTGGCATGAAGGTTATAAATAACAGATGTGGCAGCACATTTTTATTTCACTTCTTTGAGATGGAAAGTATCCAAAACCAGAACTGCCTAGGACTAAGAGAAAGAAACTTAAGAGTTAAAGGGACATTAAAGTAATTTTTCTAAAATAAAAAAGTTAAAGGAATATAAAACCCAATTTTTTTATTTCATGATTCAGATATAGCATGCAATTCTAGGCAAATTTCTAATAATCTCATATTATCAATTTTTCTTCATTCTCTTGGTATCTTTATTGAAAAGCAGGAATGTAAGCTTAGTCCATTTTTGGTTCTGCACCTGGGTAGCTCTTGCTGATTGGTGGCTAAATGTATATTTCAAATAAAGATACCAAGAGAATGAAGACAATTTGATAATAGGAGTAAATTAGAAAGTTGCTTAAAATTGCATTCTCTATCTGAATCATGAAATAAAAAAAATGGGGGTTTCATATCCCTTTAATCTCTACATTACGCATCCTCTGCATATTAGTAGACTGGGCATAATAATTTGATTCTAGTGTTGGTGCTTAGTGTTTATGTTTTTTTATATTCTTTTAACAAGAAGTGATGCTCAGACTAGGGCCTACAGATACATCTGCCCCTCCAAAAATGTTTGTGGTGCTCAACATAAAGTAGACAGCAGTAACTTGTTATTGAAAAAGAAGTTCAGTATGGTTAGGTAATTTAAGAATGTGTATTTGTACCAAATCATGTACATTTGAGTAGTATATAAATGAAAATGAATTAATTGTAACAATTTTCCTATGTACATTTTAGTAACCCGTTGTCAGGTGCTGTATGATTTGCTAGGTGTTGAGAATAAAATCATACAATGAGGTTAAGAACCGCAGCTGCTGAGATTTTAGTTATATATTTTTATAGGAGAAATTGGGTGGTATGTAGCAGGTAGAGATTCTGATGTATGACATGAACTATCACCTGTGATAGTGTCAAACAACAGATAAATCAATTTGCAGAGATTTGATATCTGGGAGAATAGTGAGAGGACACTATAGTTACTCCATGTGTCTAATACACTGAAATTATGTAGCAGAGTCCCTCAGAGTATATCCCATATGTAGTGATTGTATAAAGTTAACATATAATAAACAATTTGAGCAATGAGATATGTTATGATACAGCTGTATAGTTAAACTAAAGATTCTCACAAGTTGTGAATATGCAAAAAGTGAAAAAATAGCAAGTAATGGAAAAAAAGAATTGGTCTTAGAATTGCAGCAGTGCACAAACGTAGCGGAGAGGAAGCAACCTTCAAGTATAGATCTATAGTACCTGTGGGGGATAACCCCTAAGAATGCTCAGAGTAAATCCAAAACTGGAGAGTGTTTCATGGTAGAAGAGGGTCCGGTAAGGTTGGAGCTCTGTTTCTCCGTGGTCGGCGTGTGACGTCACGCGCAGTGATCCGATGTAGATCCGGTTCTACAGTTGATGCTGAGACGGTTGTTTAGAAAGGCAGAAGGAACTATCTTAGGCTCAGGATAATACCGCAAGCTACCAGGAGGCGGCAGACGGACAATAACAAGCAATAGGATAAGTAAGTAAGTGCTATATATAGGCAGGTTAATCAAGGAGTGTATTTCCAAACAGGACAATTACTTCAGATAACTAAAACACAGATGATCCTGACAGTACACCCCCTCCAAGAAGCCACTCCGGGGCTCAAGGGTGCGGACGGTCTGGGTTTCTACGATGAAATATTGAAATCAACCGGCGTGCTGAGATGTTGCTAGCAGGTTCCCAGGAGTTATGTTCCGATGAATACCCCTTCCAACTGATAAGATACTGCAGGGTACCACGGAACAATCGAGAATCCAATATGGCATCAAATTCGTATTCTGTGGTTGGATCTATTGAGACCTGTGGAGCAGAATCAGATGGGAAGGTCCTCAAGGCTTTATATGGTTTTAGGAGGGAGACATGAAATGTAGGATGTACTTTCATGTTATCTGGAAGTTTAAGTGTAACAGCATTCACATTCACAATCCTAATTATAGGGTAAGGTCCGATATATAAAGGAGAGAATTTCTTCGAAGGGGTGTTAAGCTTCAGGTTTCTGGTGGATAACCAGACTAGATCTCCAGTAGCATAAGGAGGAGGTTTTCTTCTTTTCCTATCATAGAACTTCTTTTGGGTTTCCTTTGATTCTTGTATCGCAGTTTGTATGGTAGTGAAGTTTTTTTTATTTTTTTTTTTTTATCTCCCCCCCCCTCACCTCTCTCACTCCTTCCCACTTCACTCCATCACCCCCTTACCCTTCACTTCCACATCCCTTTCCCAATAAAAGCACTAAGTTTCTATAGCACAATATTAACTGATCACTATTTAGATTACTACCACATCTTATGGACAAATTTTTTCATAGTCACTCCCGGACTCCCCCGCTAGCCATGACAGCAAAAACAAGAGAGAGAAGAAATAAAAATAGCACAGAAACATCTATGGAGGTACAGCCAACCCCCATTAACCCTTTAGTCACCAATGAAACCTTCAATATGCAGGCCCTGGTGACAAATATTGCAGAAGCCTTAAACCCCAAATTTGAAGCCCTTAGGGCAGAGATTAAGCAAGAAATCACACTGTTGTCCCAAGAACTGAGACATTTCACTAGTAGGATTAATGAAGTGGAACAAAGGGTGTCTGATCTTGAGGACCTTACTTTTACACATAGTACTAGCATAGACTCCAATGCAGCGTCTCTATCTAAAATGAAAATTAAAATCGAAGATTTAGAAAACAGGGCCAGAAGAAACAACATTCGTATTATTGGGCTACCAGAGGGGAAACAACCTGAGAATTTAAATCTGTTTATTACAAATACGTTGGTACAACTACTTAAAATCCCCCCCAGTAACCCTCAAATAGTGGTAGAAAGGGCTCACAGAATAGGGAAGCTTCAGGTCGATAACAGGGGTAACAACAGACCCAGGCCAGTAATAGCCAAATTGCTTAATTTCAGTGATAAAGTAACTCTTCTCCAATATTTTCGCAAGAATCAGCCTATTATGTTTAAAGACAGTAAGATTCTCCTTTTTCAGGACTACTCGGCAGAGACGTCATCTAGGAGAAGAAATCTTGCTCCAATCTGCTCTAAATTTATCCAGCAGGGTTACCAGGCCCTAATTAATTACCCCTCTAAACTTAAGGTTATTGCTAAAGGAGAAGTCCACTTTTTTGAGAATGCACAAGAGGCAGAAAAATTATTAATCCAATTAAACTCTAGTGAGTAAACTGAAGAAATATCAGTGACTCACTGACTTTGTTGTTACCTCATCTTAAGTTAGGGATGGCAGGGAAAACGGTACGAAGTAATAAAGGTGTCTTGCGGGAGGTTCCCCTTCTCTTCTTTTTTTTTTTTTTTTTTTTTTTTCTTCTTTCTCTTCAATTCCATCTATCCATCAAAATAAATGGTCAACTTTAAAATAGTATCGTGGAATGTAGGGGGTATTACCACTCCTATAAAGAGGAAATCGATCATTACCCAATTAAGAAAAATGAATACAGATATAGCTTTCCTCCAGGAGACTCATCTTAACTTAGAAGAAGTATTAAAATTAAAAACATTGTGGGTTAAGGAAGTTTTTGCTGCACCGGGACAGGGGAGGAAGAGAGGGGTAGCCATTTTGGTAGGAAAAAGGATCAATGCAGAGATACTACATGTTGTGACGGACCCAGGGGGGAGATCAGTGAGTCTAAAAATAAAAATTAATAATCGTGTGTTTACAATGTGTAATGTTTACGCGCCTAATACCCTTGACCCAGAGTTCTGGAATCAAGTGCAGACTGAAATATTCTCTATATTGGAAGGTAACCTTATTCTTGCAGGAGACTTCAACATGGCCCCACAGTGCCCACTTGACAGGCTGAGACTAAACACAAAACAAAAAAAACATAAAAAAGATAATCTGGAAACTAAAATTTTTTCTAGGCTTATGCAAAACCTAGGCATCAAGGACATCTGGAGGATGCAAAATCCCGATGTTAGAGAATACTCTTGCTTATCCAAAGCTCATAAAACACTATCAAGAATTGATCTTTTTCTTCCTATTAGTATCTCTGATCATGGGCCAATTACCCTAGATCTTCAGGATAAGCAGCCCAAGCTTAAGCTAAATCGTTTTTTTTTCCTTCTCACCTAGCATCAGACACGAAATTTAAGAACTGGTTGAGAGCCAAGTTCACTGACTACGATCTCTGTAACTCAGAGTATAGAGATCGTCCTGCCATATTTTGGGAGGCAGCAAAGGCTGTAATCCGAGGTGAAATCATAGCCTATATGGCAATACTGAATAAAAAAATGCAACAAAGAGAAAAGGAACTAACAAATGCAGTAATAAACGCATATAATAGATTCCTTCTTGACCAAAACTCTGCCAACTGGGCTAAGTATAATAAAGCAAAAAGTAACAAAGATGATTTCTTGTTATACAGAGAAACTCAGAAAGAGTTAAAATTACAGTCTAAACTATATAAGTATGGCAACAAGTCTGGGAAACTCCTAGCTAAATTGGTCAAAAGTGAAAAAAAAATCCTCAACTATTGAGAAACTGGTGCTAGGTGACAAAGAAGTATTTAAACATGAGGAGATAGCGGAAGAAATGGAAAAATATTATCAAGAATTGTATCATTCCAGACCCTCTGACCTAGGTCAAGCAGAGGACTTCTGGAGCAAAATATCAGTACCTAAGATATCCACTGATTTAGCTGGTACCCTCAATGCACAAATCACAGAGGAAGAAATTAAAAAAACAATTTCTGACCTCGCTCTGAATAAAACCCCTGGGCCAGATGGGCTTCCTAATGAACTATATAAAATTCTATCTTCTGAAATATCAGCCCATCTTTGCGAGTTCTATAATTCTATCTATATAAATGGAGGAGAGATGTCGAAACTTTTCACATCCTCCTATACAACTCTGATACTCAAGAGTGGAAAAGATCCAACTTTAAGGGAGTCATATAGACCAATTGCTTTACTAAACTCCGATTACAAGATCTTCACATCAATTATAGCCCAGAGGTTACAAAAAATATTAGGTGATATCATCCATAAAGATCAAGCCGGGTTCTTAAACTCTCGAAACTCTGCAGCAAAAATCAGAGAGATTCTGATAATATCAGAATACTTTTTTAACAAGGGGGAGGGGGGGGAGGGGACTCCACCAGACCTGGCGGTTATCTCGCTTGATGCCGAAAAGGCTTTCGACTCCGTTCATTATAATCATCTTTTCGTCTCTTTAGCAAAGTTCGGATTTACAGGAAGCTTTCTTGACTTCATTAAAAACCTATATAATCAGCCCTACACAAGGTTAACTATAAATAATTTAATATCTTCTCAAATTGTATTGGATAGAGGAACCCGCCAGGGATGCCCCCTTTCCCCTCTCCTCTTTAATCTCTGCATCGAACCTCTGGCAATTGCAATTAGGCAACAACTAGAAGGCATTAAAATTGAGAATTACGAAATAAAGTTAGCTTTGTATGCAGATGATATTCTTATATATTTATCAAACAGCAAAATTAATCTTCCTAAGCTACTACAAATTATTGACCAATTTGACTCTTTTTCAGGCTACAAAGTAAATACTACAAAGTCAGAATTACTCTGGCTCAGGAAAAACAACTCCTCTCCTAGCAATATCCCTTTTCATCTAGTTAAAGATTCATTCAAATATCTGGGTATTAACATTCCTAGTGACCCAAAAGATTTATACAAGCTTAATATTTTACCAATTATATTAACATTTAGAGAAAAGCTCAGAAATTGGGTGGGTTTACCACTCTCTATTTCTGGACGGATAGCACTTTTCAAGATGGTCCTCTTCCCTAAGTTGCTTTACGTGCTACAGAACACAGCGATAATACTTTTAGAAAGGGATATACGAACAATAAATAGCCTGCTCAGAAGGTTTATCTGGCAAAAAGCCAGGCCGAGAATCTCACTGAATAAATTGTCATCTTCTAAAATCTACGGAGGCTTTGCATTACCAGATATTAGGCTGTATAATTTGGCTTTCCTAGCGCGGTTTGTAGCTGACTGGATCTTCTCCAAAGATTATGTCTTGAATAATAAACTTGAAGAAAAAATCTGTTATCCATATGCACCCATAGCTCTTTTACATTGCGAACCAAAAGAGTGGCCAGCTAACATTAGAGCACTTAAAATGCTCTCAAACCCCCTGAGGGCCTGGAGGAGAATAGGGAAGCTCATGGACTTAAACTGTCAGATATCTCAATATTTACCTCTAATAGGCAACCCTAAATTTCAGGCAGGCCTTGATTCAGCTGTATTTAAACGCTGGCACACTTTAGGTTTAGACAAACTTATACAACTTGTGGATCAAGAGAGAAAATGTATTAAAACATTTGATGAACTTAAAAATAACTTTAACCTCTCCAACAAAGATTTTTTCGCATATTTACAGGCAAGGCACTATATTACAGATATCACGAGGGCAGTTACCTGGCGCTGGGATCTAGGAAGTCTGGAGGGCTGGCTAACCCTGGTAAGGAATGGGTTGATGTCAATCACTCCATGTTACCATCTACTGGGGGAAGGCAAAGGGAAGCATCTTCTTGAAAAACTAACCCAGGACTGGAATCTAGTCCTGGTACAGGACCACATTGACAGCCAATTCATAAAAACATCTATTTGTAGGATATCTCAAGCTACAATCTCAGCCACCTGGAGAGAGGCTCATCTGAAACTCATTCACAGATATTATTATACCCCTGAGAAAGCATTTAAGTTTAAGAATTTAAATTTTGATAAATGTCCCAAATGCTCTAAGGAGGCTGCAGATCTGAGACACATGATCTGGGACTGCCCACTGATTAGACAGTGTTGGTTTAAAGTTGAATACTGGGTAAAAACGTCACTTGGAATCTCCCCTCTGGGTCTATCATTGATCCAGATTATATTTTGTTTAAACAACCAAGAAGAACATATCCCCAATGAAAGGTTAATTACCTCAATTATTCTAGCAGTCAGGTATTTAATTTTTAAGAAATGGAAGTCAAGAAATTTACCAACAGTTCTAGAGATTAAAAACTTTCTTAAAAAGCAATGTATCTTAGAGCAGCGAGAAACCAACATTGATAAGGAACTTGATATTCAATCTTTCCTTAAAAAGTGGGCACCATTTATCAAGTCACTTACAGGCGCCAGAGATTGACCAAATAATATTTCCCTATCCAGAATTCAAAAATGGTACTACTGGAATATGGTAAAGTGAGGTTATCCTAATTTTCTCTCTCTCTCCCTTTGATGTGGCGTTAGAGGAGATCTTCTTCTTTCCTCTTCACAAAAAATTTTTTTTTTCTTCTCCTCTTTTTTTTTCTCTCTCTCGCAAGATCAACCTTGAACATGTTGATACTATCGTGACTTGAGTTAGCCTAGGATCCTTCCAACAAGATATGAGTCATAATGTATACTCCCTAAGTTAACGATATATGCTTAGAGGAGGGGGAGGGGGAGAGAGAGGATAGATTGCCTTGGGGACCTGTTCCTGGTCATTGTTTATGTTGCTGTAGTTCCCGTTGGGGTGGAGGGGAGGGAAAGGGAAAAAAATTGGTAAAATAAACTCCAACAGAGAAATCATAACTATTAAGGAATGACATAATGGAAATTAATTCATACTACTTTGCGTTTTGTTTGCTGATGTTTTTTGACTGTTTATTCTTTGTTTTGGGAAATCATAGAAAAATGTATAAACCTGTTGGAGTTCAATAAAGATGATTTAAAAAAAAAAATTGCATTCTCTATCTGAATCATGAAATAAAAAAAATGGGGGTTTCATATCCCTTTAATCTCTACATTACGCATCCTCTGCATATTAGTAGACTGGGCATAATAATTTGATTCTAGTGTTGGTGCTTAGTGTTTATGTTTTTTTATATTCTTTTAACAAGAAGTGATGCTCAGACTAGGGCCTACAGATACATCTGCCCCTCCAAAAATGTTTGTGGTGCTCAACATAAAGTAGACAGCAGTAACTTGTTATTGAAAAAGAAGTTCAGTATGGTTAGGTAATTTAAGAATGTGTATTTGTACCAAATCATGTACATTTGAGTAGTATATAAATGAAAATGAATTAATTGTAACAATTTTCCTATGTACATTTTAGTAACCCGTTGTCAGGTGCTGTATGATTTGCTAGGTGTTGAGAATAAAATCATAAAATGAGGTTAAGAACCGCAGCTGCTGAGATTTTAGTTATATATTTTTATAGGAGAAATTGGGTGGTATGTAGCAGGTAGAGATTCTGATGTATGACATGAACTATCACCTGTGATAGTGTCAAACAACAGATAAATCAATTTGCAGAGATTTGATATCTGGGAGAATAGTGAGAGGACACTATAGTTACTCCATGTGTCTAATACACTGAAATTATGTAGCAGAGTCCCCTCAGAGTATATCCCATATGTAGTGATTGTATAAAGTTAACATATAATAAACCAATTTGAGCAATGAGATATGTTATGATACAGCAATATAGTTAAACTAAAGATCCTCACAAGTTGTGAATATGCAAAAGTGAAAAAATAGCAAGTAATGGAAAAAAAGAATTGGTCTTAGAATTGCAGCAGTGCACAAACGGTAGCGGAGAGGAAGCAACCTTCAAGTATAGATCTATAGTACCTGTGGGGGATAACCCCTAAGGAATGCTCAGAGTAAATCCAAAACTGGAGAGTGTTTCACCGGTAGAAGAGGGTCCGGTAAGGTTGGATCTCTGTTTCTCCGTGGTCGGCGTGTGACGTCAACGCGCAGTGATCGATGTAGATCCGGTTCTACAGTTGATGCTGAGACGGTTGTTTAGGAAGGCAGAAGGAACTATCTTAGGCTCAGGATAATACCGCAAGCTACCAGGAGGCGGCAGACGGACAATAACAAGCAATAGGATAAGTAAGTAAGTGCTATATATAGGCAGGTTAATCAAGGAGTGTATTTCCAAACAGGACAATTACTTCAGATAACTAAAACACAGATGATCCTGACAGTACACCCCCTCCAAGAAGCCACTCCGGGGCTCAAGGGTGCGGACGGTCTGGGTTTCTACGATGAAATATTGAAATCAACCGGCGTGCTGAGATGTTGCTAGCAGGTTCCCAGGAGTTATGTTCCGATGAATACCCCTTCCAACTGATAAGATACTGCAGGGTACCACGGAACAATCGAGAATCCAATATGGCATCAACTTCGTATTCTGTGGTTGGATCTATTGAGACCTGTGGAGCAGAATCAGATGGGAAGGTCCTCAAGGCTTTATATGGTTTTAGGAGGGAGACATGAAATGTAGGATGTACTTTCATGTTATCTGGAAGTTTAAGTGTAACAGCATTCACATTCACAATCCTAATTATAGGGTAAGGTCCGATATATAAAGGAGAGAATTTCTTCGAAGGGGTGTTAAGCTTCAGGTTTTCTGGTGGCTACCCAGACTAGATCTCCAGTAGCATAAGGAGGAGGTTTTCTTCTTTTCCTATCAATAGAAACCTCTTTTGGGTTTCCTTTGATTCTTGTATCGCAGTTTTTGTTATGGTAGTGAAGTTAGAAGAGATAGCCTCTGTCAGTTCAGATTATTCCTGGGAAGTTGCTACGTATATCAGGTTGAAATGGAACGCGGGTGGAATCCATAATTGGCATAGAACGGTGTTCGTTCTTGGTGGTGGTGTTAACTGTGTTGTTGAATGAAAACTCAGCATATGGTAATGTGTGGACCAGGAGTCTTGTTGATCAGAAACAGTAGAGTCGAATGAACGTTCAATCCATTGGTTGCTTCGCTCTGTCTGCCCGTTACTTTGTGGATGATATGCTGTAGTGAGTTTTTTATCTATTTTGAATGTCGGTACAGAAATTCAGTCCTATAATCTACTGGAAAATTTGAGTTTCCTCTATCACTGAGAATAGACGTAGGCAATCCATGAGTTTGAACTACGATTTTTTCTGAGTAAGTTGGAATTGTTTCCATAGCAGTAGGCAATTTGTGATAGGGAACAAGTGAGCCATTTGCTAACAGGTCTACAGCCACAAGGATGGAATTATAGTGTTTGATTTTGGTAAGATCAACTATAAACTCAACGGGACTACTTCAGTCCTGGAATGATGGCGTAGTGAGAGGTAGTAACCAAACATAGGAGAGCTTGTTTTGTGGATTAGAAACAGTGCAAGTATGGCAAGAAGCTCATATTGTTTTATGTCTTGAGACATCTTAGGCCACCAATAGACCTCTTGGCGAGCTCGAGTGTTTTCCTTGAACTGGATGACCCACTAATAGAGAATCATGGAGTGTGTGGAGTACCATTTGTCTCCGGATTGGGGGAATGTATAGAAGTTCTTGATGGTAGTACAGGTTATCATCTTTCTTATCCAGAAGAGATAGGGGTTTTGTCAGATCTTCCGTTTGTTCTTGTACCAATTGTGGTTTGAAGTCACAGATAAATAAAATAAATCGATCTCTAGGTATCAAACTTTTGTCAGGTGTACGGTGACGTTCATAACATGATAACCTAGAGAGAGCGTCAGCATTGTGGTTTTTACTTGCTGGACGATAGACTATTTGATAATTAAATCTAGTTAAGAACAACTGCCACCTTTACTTGTCTAGAAGAGAGGGTGCGAGTACTTTTTAAATACTGCAAGTTCCTGTGATCTGTATAGATCAATATTGGAACACTTGTACCCTCCAGGAGGTGTCTCCAGTGCTCGAGGGACAACTTAATAGCCAACATTTCCTTTTCCCCAATGGGGTAATTTTGTTCAGCTGCATTTAGAGATCGGGAGAAGAAGGCGACAGGATGAAGTGGTTGTTTTATGGTGTCTCTTTGTGATAAAACTGCACCAAACGGCAATGTCTGAGGCATCAACTCCAATATATATTGATTCTGAGGATTTGGAAACCTTAGTATGGTGCTGTGGTAAACTTGAGTTTCAAATACTCAAAAGCCTTTTGAGCTTCTTGATTCCCATCTAAAAGGTTATGGTGGACTTCGTTAGTGTGGTTAACGGTTTGGTGAGTTTAGAGAAATCTTTTATAAATTTGCGATAAAAATTCGCAAAGCCTAAGAATCTTTGGACTTCTTTTCTAGACTTAGGACTGGGTCAGTTTTTAATGGTTTGTATCTTTGATTACTCCATGTTGAATACCTGATGAGGTGATTATGTATCCAAGAAAAGCTATGTTCTGTGAATTAAAGATACACTTTTCAGGTTTGAGATATAGGTGGTTGTCTCTTAACTGAGATAGGACTTGCCTAACATGTAATACATGTTCGGATAGGGTCTTAGAGTATATCAATATGTCGTCTAGATATATGACTATGAAGATGTCCAAGATATCTTCTAAACAGGTCATTTATTAGGTATTGGAGGTGGCTGGGGCGTTGCAGAGCCCGAAAGGCATGACTGTGTATTCATAATGGCCGTATCGGGTCCTGAACGCCGTCAGCCACTCATCCCCACTTTGTACTCTGATTAGATTATACGCCCCACGCAGGTCCAATTTCGTAAAGAATTTGGCCCCTTCTAATCTTTCGATTAATTCGGAATCAAGGGTAAGGGTACCTGTATTTTTTATGGTGATCTTATTGAGTTGTCTGTAATCTATGATGGGCCTTAGGGAGCCGTCTTTGTTTTTAACAAAAAATATTCCGGCTCCCGCCGGCGAAGGGTAGAAGGGAGTATAAACCCTTCCTTAGATTTTCCTCCAAGTAGGTTTTGAGGTGTTCGAGTTCAGTTTTGGAGAGGGGAATATGTGGCCACAAGGTATATCTGCTCCTGCTACTAAAGTCTATAGGGCAGTCATATTTCCTGTGTGGGGGTAAGGTCTCAGCCTCAGTTTTGTTGAAAAGGTCTATGAAATCCCTATACTCACTAGGTATATTGATTCCTGCATCTACCTGAGTGGTGTGGAGGATGGCAATAGGAAAGCATGTAGTGGTGCAATATTTAGAGCTGAATGTGAGTGACAGTGTGTCCCATGAGATATAGGGGTTGTGTAAACTTAACCAGGTCAATCCCAGTATGACAGGTGATACTGGTGAAGAAATTACATCAAAGGATATATATTCCCTGTGATGTTCAGTAGTAGATACCAACAAGGGAATTGTTTGAAATTCAACAGGTCCTGAGGAAAGAATCTTACCATCTATACACGCAAAAGAATGGGAGACTTTTTCTGCACCAGTGGTATTTTATTTATATAAGTGAATTCCTTATCAATATAACATGCTGTAGCACCAAGAGTCAATAATGGCTGGAACGTTGACTCGTAGGAGATCCCACTGTAACAAAAGATCAAGTTTACAATATGTCGTGGTAGATTCATAAGTATTACAGCAGGAGTAGAGTGGTTACATTCTTACCCTTTCGTTGCTTCTGCAAAGAAGGACACTCTCTCACTGTATGCTCGTCTGAGCACAATATAAACATAGGTTGTTCTCACGTCTTCTGTTTTTTTTCTTGAGTAGATAGGGGCCCTTCAGGAAACCGATATCCATAGGCTCTGATGTTGTTTTACTAGAGGCATGAGGTGTAGGGTTTGAATAGTTTTTTTTGTAGTGTGTCTCTGGGTAAGCCCTCTCATGCATACGTTCTCTGAGACGTCTATCTATTGTAATAGTGAGATTAATAAGTCCTTCTAAAGTGGGGGGTAAATCTATACGAGATAGCTCATCTTTGATAGGCCTCAGATAAGCCAAGCCTGAATTGGTTTTTAAGAGAAACATCATTCCATTGGGAATCTTTTGCCCATTTTTTAAGTCTGTGATGTACTCTTCAACAATCCTTTTTCTTTGTTTCAAAGCTCTAAGTGCTGTCTCAGCAGTTTGTTGCTTAAAAGGATCTTCATATAATTGACCCATAGCTGTTAGAAAGGCATCAAGTGAATTTAATATAGTGTCGTTAGACTCAAAAAAGTATTGGCCCATGTGCGGGTTCACCTCTTAAATAGGAAATGACAGTCAAAACTCTGTGACCTGTCATTTGGATAAGTTTGGGGCTTAAGTGTAAAAAGCAAAAGACAGGCATTTTTAAAATCCCTGTATTGGGACCTGTCACCAGAAAATTTCTCAGGCTGGCTGATTGGGTTCTGAGGAATGTATTTTAAGGCTCTATATATTCCTTAATATAAGCTTTAAGGGCACTATTTTCTGCCTTAAGTGTAGACAGCCCCCTCTGTTAGTAAGTCAACCTTTTTGATTTAAGGTTTGCATGCAGGCAGTCATCTCAGCTGGGTCCATTTTTGGTGCTTGTTATTCTGTCAGGTGCTGTATGATTTGCTAGGTGTTTGAGAATAAAATCATACAATGAGGTTAAGAACCGCAGCTGCTGAGATTTTAGTTATATATTTTTATAGGAAAATTGGGTGGTATGTAGCAGGTAGAGATTCTGATGTATGACATGAAACTATCACCTGTGATAGTGTCAAACAACAGATAAATCAATTTGCAGAGATTTGATATCTGGGAGAATAGTGAGAGGACACTATAGTTACTCCATGTGTCTAATACACTGAAATTATGTAGCAGAGTCCCTCAGAGTATATCCCATATGTAGTGATTGTATAAAGTTAACATATAATAAAACAATTTGAGCAATGAGATATGTTATGATACAGCTGTATAGTTAAACTAAGATTCTCACAAGTTGTGAATATGCAAAAGTGAAAAAATAGCAAGTAATGGAAAAAAAGAATTGGTCTTAGAATTGCAGCAGTGCACAAACGTAGCGGAAAGGAAGCAACCTTCAAGTATAGATCTATAGTACCTGTGGGGGATAACCCCTAAGAATGCTCAGAGTAAATCCAAAACTGGAGAGTGTTTCACGGTAGAAGAGGGTCCGGTAAGGTTGGAGCTCTGTTTCTCCGTGGTCGGCGTGTGACGTCACGCGCAGTGATCCGATGTAGATCCGGTTCTACAGTTGATGCTGAGACGGTTGTTTAGGAAGGCAGAAGGAACTATCTTAGGCTCAGGATAATACCGCAAGCTACCAGGAGGCGGCAGACGGACAATAACAAGCAATAGGATAAGTAAGTAAGTGCTATATATAGGCAGGTTAATCAAGGAGTGTATTTCCAAACAGGACAATTACTTCAGATAACTAAAACACAGATGATCCTGACACCCGTCCTCCAAATAAAAAATGTTAATGTGTCCCACTGTAGAGATTTCATATTGATTATGTATTCTTCAGTATATCCTCACTGGTTCATTATAATCATAGACTAGTTATTATAAGAGATATGCCAATTTGTCATCTTTGCTTATGCATTGGTCACTATTATAGTACTTTTTTTTTTTTAAGTTGATGTTTTAGTACATTTGTTTTGTGTCGTTATTACCATAGGATTGTTTAATAGATAAGCCAATTCCTATTCTGCTTATGTTAATGGTCTAGATTCATATGAGGTTGTAAGTCATGGTCGTAATTAAGTGAACGTCGCTATCTTTTCAGGGTTTCGTTATTGGGTGTTCCTGCTATTTACATCTATAGTTGCGTGAGGTGTGTAATATATGATATAACGCTTATCGAACGGGTACTGGGAACTGCAGAAAATCAATAATTAACACATAGGGACAAGTTAGCACAATGGTTCATGTAAATGTTCGTGATTGTAAAACATTTCTTTTTTATTACGGTAAAGTAGTCTCGCAGGATAGAACAAAATGTATCTCTGTGGGATGTTTGAGAGCATTCTAGGACGTTCTAGTGATGTGGTCAGGATTTTTCACTTACACCTTAGCCCAATTCATAAATACTCTTTTGCCCTTGTGAAGTGTCTCATGTCGTGGCTATATCTATTTTTTAAAGATGATGAGGTTAAATTGTTTTTAGTTTTTATTTGTATCTCTTCAACTGTTTTCAGATTTTCTTTTGTACAAAAGAGTGGAGTGTTTTATAGAGTTTTTTTTTCTTATTAGTTTGTTCTGTAAGGTTTTAGTGAAGCTGCTAACCTTCAAATTGGAAGTTGTTCTATGCACTGAGAAGTGAACAATTACAAGATATGAGTCTCTATTGATTGAAAGGGAGTTTTACTCGCAACTTGAGTCTTGTATATTTCACTTTTGATGCACTCAGTTTGCATCATCTCATTGGGCTATAATATCACAGATTTTTTATTATAATATTGTGCCTATTAAATCTATAAACGAAGTGTCTGAGATAACGTTTACTTTATCTCATTATTAATATGCACTTAAAAGGGCAAAAACATTTTTTTTCTTTCATGATTCAGAAAGAACATACCATATGATAACTTTTCAATTTACTTCTATTATCATTTTGCTTCATTCTCATGGTATCCTTTATTTAATGAGCAGCAATGCACTACTCAGTGGCGGCTCGTGGGTAATTTAAATGGGGGTTCACAATATATAAACTTACAGGTCAAAATTAATTTCCGATTATTTTTTCCCATTAATCGGATAAAAAAATATACCATTAAAAAAAAAAATGTAATGAACAAACCCAGTATTGCAAACGAACTGCAGAATAAAAAACAAACTTTTTACATTACACAACTGTACACAACACTTTACAATGTATGGTTTATAAAAGTAAGATGCCAGTTCAGGAGCATGTGTTTGTTTTAAATACATTTTCTTGTATTTTCATTTAAAGCTAAATAGACATGTAACCTGTCTGCTTGAGAGAACATGCACAAACAGAAGAATAAGGGGAATCAGACTAATGCAAAAAATGTAAATAATCAAGGAAATTATTGCAGAGATGGGGAAAACATTATTAATTAGTAAAAGCGAATAAAATGCAAGGGTCAAAGATGGGTTAAGATTTGCTAAAACAATTAATAAGGATGAGAACAGATATCCACTAAACATACTGGTTGTAAATATCGGATTTGCGTTAGGATTAAAAGTCCCATTTTGTGGGTACATGTGATACAGGAGATGGGTACTCTCTCTCTGTACATGCCGCAGACTACAGTTCCACTAACTCTAAAGAGGAGCATAAAAATGACTTATTAACCGGTTTGTATTGGGTATAATGTATATGGATTGTAATTCTGTAATCAATAACAATTTAAGCAATTTCCTTGGAGGTACATCGCATGGGGTACTTAGCCCTCAAATTGTGTCCTATGGAAAATCACAGGCTGATTAGCTATTATTAGCTAAAAGTAATAGTTGTTCTATCTATTAGTTCTCCTCATCTATCAATGTGTATTCTTCTCGGCATCCATCGCCTCACTATCTGAACCCGACAAAGCTCCTCCTCCCACACACAAGGCTCTCAGTGCGCGAGTGTCACGTGACATGCTAGCTTGTTCTCACTCGCACACTGAGAGCTGTGCAGTTAGCTATGGGCTGGGCTGTGGGAGGCGCTGCAGGCACTGCAGACAAAAAGGGGAAAGTGCTTTTCCCTATACTTCTATCTATCACCAATGAGGTGCTGTGCGATAGATAGCAGTAAACATGGCAATTTTTTTACAAAACTGCAGTGGAACCTGGATTAAAAATTATATACTGTAATTAGATTTATTAAGCCAAAATGAAAAATAATCTAATTAGATTTATTAATTTATTAAGCCAATAAAATTTATTTATTTAATTTGTTATTTTTTTATTTATTCTTTTGGGGGGTTCAAATGGTTGGGGGTTCACGTGCGGCTGTGATCCAATGGAGGAGCTTCCACTGGCACTACTAAGAACTAACTGAACATATTTGGTAAGCCACCAATCAGCAGCTAGCTCCCAGTTCTGGAAACCTACTTAGGTATGCTTTTCAACAAATTATAGCAAGATAACATAGTAAATCATATAATAGAAGTACAATGTAACATTTCATGCCAATTTTCCAATTAGCAGCATTTGTTAGCATTCTATCAGAATGTTTAAAAAAATATGCACCTAGTGAGCGTACATGTAATTTGCTACAATACACTTCCATAGGGGTCATCATATGAATATTATGCTGCTTACACAAAATGAAGTGAAACAAATGAACTTGAACCCTAATTGAAGCATAAAGGCATGTAGTCCAACAGAAAAGTAAGCACTACACACAAAAACATGTAAACCATAGAGAAGTATGTACTGATGCAAGGGCATAACAATAGCTTTGTATGAAAACCATATGAGCACAACCAGTTGTTTTTGGAAATCTTGCAAGTTTGTATATTTGTGTGAAGAACATAAACGTTTCTAATTTGTAATTTATTCAATCATTTAAAAAAAAACATGTGCCACTGCTCATAAAAGGGCCATTCAGCAACCAGATGGAGAACTTTTGTAGAAAGATTAGGTGTGTATTAGTGTGTTTGAGACACGTTCATATATACCTTTGAATAATAATTCTAGATAAAGTGTTACTGTTAGGGTTTTTCCCATGTTGTGTTTGCCATGTGCTGCTGGCAGCCATTTTACTCACCTCTCTTCCTGACTATGGTGCATTGTGGGGGATGCTGCTCAATTCCTGCACTTCCTTTTATGGCCTGACTGGTGTGCATCATCCATGTGAGACAGGATGCAGTCTCAGAATTGTGATGTCATCACTTATTATTTAAAGGGCCTCTGTTCAGTATGCTTTGCCTTTGCATTGTCTCAGACCTGTTTGTGAGAGTTCCTGTGTATTACCTGGCTGCCTGACGTCCTTCCTGGTTCCTGATCCCTGGCTTGTTCCTGACTCTGCTGTACTCCTTGTTCCTGATTCCGGCTCGTCTGACTATTTGCTTTGCCTCCTGACTCGGCTCGTCTGACTACCAGCTCTGGTTTTGATTCTGGGCTTGTTATTTGTGTTGTGGACTTTTTATTATTTTTTGCTATCAATAAAGGTGTGATTATTTTTGCACTTCTCATCTCAGTCTGATTCCTGGCACCCTGACATTATGCAAAGGTCATGAATCCTGATGGTGCTAATAATCCACCTTTACCTGCCATCATTTCCAGGATGGATGTACAGGATTACCACTTGGATCAATTTGCACTAGCCCTGCAAACCCTGCTGACTCGCACTGCACATTTGGACCAAAGTGTCCCGCAAGTTATGGCTGATCCTGTTTCCATTGCTGCACCTATGCCTACCAGGAGCATGTCTGGTTCTGCACCTCTACCTCAGCGATTTGGAGGTGATCCTATTCAGTGCAGAGGGTTTTTGAACTAGGTGGGCATTTACTTTGAGATGTTACCTCAGGCGTTTTCCTCTGACAGAGCTAAGGTGGAATTTCTCATCTCGTTACTCTCTGACATAGCTCTTGCCTGGGCTAATCCCT
The DNA here is from genome assembly GCF_027579735.1 of Bombina bombina. Taxonomy (NCBI): domain Eukaryota; kingdom Metazoa; phylum Chordata; class Amphibia; order Anura; family Bombinatoridae; genus Bombina; species Bombina bombina. Next base: position 781,151,309 of record NC_069501.1, on the reverse strand, counting down.
TGTGGGATACTAATAAACCTGTGATTTCAAATTACCCTGAATTTGTGGCCTCCTTTCGAAGGGTATTTGATGTTCCGGCTCGCTCCTCCTCTGCTGCTAAACGACTCATGTCCATTCAGCAAGGTACAAGATCTGTTGCTCAGTATGCTATTGAGTTCCGTATGCTTGCCGCAAAGGTAGGTTGGAACAATGAAGCCCTTGTTCCCGCCTTCTTTCATTGGCTCTCTGATGCGATTAAAGACAAAGTTGCTGTAAGAGATTTACCAGAGGATCTTGAGGCATTGGTGTCATTTTTGATCCTTATTGACATCAGACTCAGAGAGAGGCCCTCTTTCAAGGAGCGCTTGCGGAAGCCTCCTGTTCCGTTGTCTCCTACGTGTTCGTTCCCACCCATGCCTCCCTCTCCTCCCATGCCTCCTGGTCCTGAGTCACCAGGTACTGCTGAGCCGATGCAGCTGGGATTCACGTGTCTCTCCATGGTGGAGAGGGCCTTAAGGAGGAGGGAGGGGCTCTGCCTCTATTGTGGGTTACAGGGCCACCTTTTGAAGTCTTGTCCTACACGGCCGTGAAACGCTCACACCTAAGGTCCTGTTGGGGGCAGACCTTGGGTGGTTTATCCTCGTCCCCGGAACCACTTATGGAGAAACCTTTGGTCACGGTTGTCCTTTCCTGGGTGGACTCCTCCATAGTCACTCAGGCTCTTGTTGACTCCAGTGCTGTGGGCTATTTCATTGACAGTGCTTTTGTATCAAAGCACTCCATTCCTGTTTTGCCTCAGTCCGTTTCGCTTGCTATTGAGGCCATTGATGGCAGGCCCCTTCAGCCCACACTTGTTACTCGCAAAACTGCTCCGTTGTCCATGGCTGTTGGGGCTCTCCATTTTGAAACCCTCCAGTTCCAGGTGATAAACTCTCCGCATTTTCCGGTTGTTCTGGGTTATCCCTGGCTCCAAAAGCACAATCCCAGTCTCGACTGGTGCAGGTCCAAAATTTTGTTGTGGTCCCCGCAATGTATTTCCACTTGTCTTTGGAAACCAGTTAAAGTCTTGTGCACTTCTTCGGTTTCTCAATTGCCAGAGGAGTACCGAGAGTTCCTAGATGTTTTTGACAAGGTGCGTGCTGGTACGTTGCCTCCTCACCGGTCTTACGATTGTGCCATAGACCTACAACCTGAAGCCATTCCTCCTCAGGGCCGGGTGTACCCTCTGTCTGTTGCAGAGAATTGTGCTATGGAGGAGTATGTTGCCGATGCTCAGTCATGGGGGATCATCCGCAAATCCTGCTCTCCTGCAGGGGCTGGCTTCTTCTTTGAGAAGAAAAAGGGTGGCGAGTTAAGACCATTTGACTTCTCCCTTGGGGGAGTAGATCCTGGCTGCGCAAACCAATGCACCTCCTGATAACCTAGTGGTAAGTGTTCTGTTCCTGAGGATCTTTGAACTAAACTTTTGCACACTTACCACTATCATAAAGCCACAGGTCATACAGGCAAGAACCAAATGATTTGGTCTGTCACTCGACAATTCTGGTGGCCAGGTCTTCGTTCTGATGTTGCTGCGTATGTTGCCTCCTGCTCAGTTTGTGCACAGAATAAGACTCCTCGACGTCTTCCTGTGGGTCTTCTTCAACCTATTGCTAATGGTGAGCGTCCTTGGACACATCTTCCATGGACTTAATTGTCGAGCTCCCTGCTTCCAATGGCAATACTGTTATCCTTATGGTGGTTGACCGTTTTTCTAAAATGTCACATTGCATTCCCTTGATGAAGCTGCCTACCGCTCAGGAGCTTGCTTCAATTTTTGCACGGGAGGTCTTCCGTTTACATGGGTTACCCAAGGAGATAGTGTCGGACCGGGGTAGCCAGTTTGTCTCCAAATTTTGGCATTCCTTTTGTGCTCAAATGGGGATCCAGCTTTCTTTCTCCTCGGCATATCACACTCAATCCAATAGGGCTGTGGAACGGTCTAATCAAGCTCTGGAACAGTTCCTCCGTTGCTATGTCTCAGATCACCACAATAATTGGTCTGAGCTGTTACCTTGGGCAGAGTTTGCTCGTAATAGTGCTATTAATGCTTCCTCCAAGATATCCCCGTTCATGGCGAATTATGGGTTTCAACCATCCTTGTTGCCAGATTCATTCATGTCTCAGGGTATTCCGTCTTTGGAGGAGCATCTCCGGCAACTCCGTTCCACGTGGGTGCAGATTCAGGATTGCCTTCATCGTTCTATGCAGCGCCAAATGTTCCAGGCTGATCGTAGGCGTCTGCCCGCACCTTCCTACCAGGTTGGTGAGAGAGTTTGGCTGTCCTCCCGCAACTTGAACCTTCATGGAACAAAGCAAATTTAGTGATAAAAGTCAATTGGAAAGTTGTTTAAATTTTCATGCCCTATCTGAATCATGAAAGTTTAATTTTGACTAGACTGTCCCTTTAATAACCCATATATTCAATGACACTGTGTTGCTGGTACTAAATAGCAAACAAGCACTTAACATTTTAATGTTTATATCTGACCTTCAGAAAATCCTATCTTTTATGTCTTATGTTGGTATATTTGTAAAGTGCTTTGAGTCTCACAGGGAGAAAAGCTCTATATAAATCGCAAATTATTATTATTATATATTTAGACCATCAAGATGTTAACTCTTCTAAACATAAAGCAAATGTATTAATTACAAAGAAAAAAAATGTTTTAAACTCTATAAAATAAACAAGAGCTGTTTAAGAACCAGTTTAAAAAACATAAAAAAAATTGTAACCGTTCCCCAGTCACATACATGGACATTGTGTAACACGCCATACCACCATCTGTTGGTTGAAAGTTCCTTGATATGTATAACACAGCTCCATCTATTGGTAGCAGGTTCATCAACAAAATGTATACTGGGGAAATATACTCATTTGCATATATTTTGCATAGAGTGACAATTCAATGTATGGTTGTGAGTTTTATCGTTTATCCCTCCCCCGAATTCCCCATCTTTTCTTTAGTTATATTTTATTATTATTATGTTGTTGTCTATATGTTTTCTATATATTTATGTTTTATGTGGCATGTCACCCTAAATTAAATGGGGTATTTTTAGAGTCTAGTACAGAGTGATATAAACACATTGACTAGCTCTTTTTGGAACTGGTTATTTAGCCTGGCTCAATCAGGTGGTTCTGTAGCAGTCTTTGGAATTGCTACATGGCTACAATTAAGTATACAAACCTTTTTTTTTTTTTTAAAAGCTGCAGTGTGGCTATTGTAATACTGCCTGAAAAAGTACACATTAAATTAATGCATATTTGAATGTTATATAAAAAATTTAATGGAACAACATTTGTAACATGCTGTGTTGAGTACAAATTTGCCATCATGAGGTACAAAGGACTTGTCACTGGGGCAGTACCCTTAAAAGGCCAAATTTGCACCATTATTAAAGGGTACAATATGGTACCATAGGACTGAGGTCTAATCTAGTTACCAAAGGTACATATTTGCTATTGAAAGGTACAATCTGCAAGGGTACCAATTTGTACCCATTTTAAAGGGTACAGCAGGTGTACCTTTGAGGGTACTGCCCCAGTGACAAGCTGTTGTACCCCTAAAGGTACAATTTTTGCACATTTTTTCTGACAGTGTATCTATGTTCCCTACATAGTAGTAAGTTCCCTTATTTCACTCATTGGCTGTCAATAGCACAGGTTTTTTTAGGATATTTTCACCATCTTTTCTATTTACTCTAGATAGAGTTTATGACTTACATTTTTAACAATATATTTGTTCTTGATATAATGGAGTTTTATATAAATATATATTGTGTAATTTATGATTATGTTATTGTTTCTTCTACATTTTCTAAGGTGAAATAGAGTTTTTTGGCATTCACGTTTTAGATTTGTTTAGTATTTAAGAAAGCAAAAAAACTGTTAGAGACGAGGCTGATAATACAGCCTTATTTGGTTGATAACCCTGTTGCTAGTACTTTTTTATGTTTAAATACATTGGGCCCCATTACATATGCAGCGTCGCCCGCAAAAAACGTGTGATCACGGTTTTTACGCGATTTTGGTATTACATATACGGCGTAGCATACAAGTTACGTGCATATATTTCACCCGTCGGCCGCATTTTTTACTCCCATAGACTAACATAGAACTGGCACAGAATTTGGTATCCAATATACAGTGTAAGGAATTACGCGCGCAGAATTTAGAAAATCTACTCCATTCTCATCTCGCCACACATTGCAGGCGCAGCAACCCTTGCACAGACTAAAAAAGCAACGTAACTCCATGGAAGTCTTAGCAAACACATACATTTAAGCAGCATCTCAAATAGTTAAAGGGACAGTATAGTATAAAATGTATTAGATTTACTTTTTTAAGGTTTATTTGTGTATTTGAAATAGCTGCTTTAGTGTTTTGAAGCCACAACCTAATCAAATGGATTGAGTTTGTATGTATAGTCAGATCTCATTACTTTATCACATTGTGTATATAGACTTGTTCCTTTACTTTATATTTGTTCTTAAACCAATCACCAATACTTGGAGAGAAGAATGCAAAATCAGAATTGTATTACCTTATCTCTTCTAGAACCCATTGGGAGTGTAATATATTCTACTGGCTGTGTTAACACAGCTTGGCCTTGAGGCCAAAATATATTAAGGGACAGTTAAGTCCAAAGAAAACCTTCATGTTTCAAATAGGGCATGTCATTTCAAACAACTTTCCAATTTAATTTAGCACCAATTTTGCTTTGTTCTCTTGGTATTCTTAGTTGAAAGATTAACCTAGGAAGGCTCATATGATAATTTCTAAGGCCATGAAGGCTGCCTCTTATCACATGCTTTTTCTTTTTGTTTTCACAACAGGGGAGAGCTAGTTCATGTAAACCATATAGATAACATTGTGATCACATATGTGGATTGTGGCAGACACTGCACTAAAATGAAATTCAATAGATAATTAATAAAATGTCATGTGATCAGGGGGCTGTCAGAAGCTTAAATACAAGTTAATCACAGAGGTAAAAAGTATATTAATATAACAGTGTTGGTTATGCAAAACTGGGGATTGGGTAATAAAGGGATTATCTATCTTTTTAAACAACACAAAATCTGGTGTTGACTGTCCCTTTAAGGATGGGTGGGGATACCAAATGCAATCATAAGGGTAAAGGAAATACTTGTAAACAATTTAATACACTCCAGCAGATAAAGTGGATCACTGGGGACACATTAAAGGGAAGAACATTTATGAGTAAACTGTCCCTTTAATCCTTGCTGACCACTTAATTATTATAATCAATATCCCTCCTCTGCAAGTGTGTCAAACCAATCACAAATAAAACAACCTCTCACATGCAGCCTTAAAAACACCTGAACATGCACACCCTATCAGTAACATCGGTATTATATACAGTATACCCATGTGTCAATTTATATTGGATGTGCGATACATTGATTAACATCTTATAAGTGAATATTAACGATGCTGCCATGTTCCTCTGTAGCTCTATGCTGCGTTTGTGTAAACTCTCTTGGCTCCTTATGAACCTTTCTTGGTTCCTAAAGAACCTCACTTGGCCTCTTTGCATGCTCTCAGTGCTTGTCACGAGTCTCCTCTGGAGTGCAATGTATTCCTCACCCAGGGGAGAATACAATGCATCCACAGGCTCTTGAACAACAGGTCTGCCATTTGCTTGAGGGACAGGTTCAACTGTAGCTTCTGCTGCTTGAGTCTCAGGTTCAGCTGCATCTTCTGCTGCTTGGTCTCAGGTTCACCTGCATCTTCTGCTGCTTGGGTCTCAGTTTCACCTGCATCTTCTGCTGCTAGAGGGGCAGGTTAATCTGTATATTCTGCTGCTAGAGGGGCAGGTTCATCTGTATATTCTGCTGCTAGAGGGAGAGCTGTAGTTTCTGCTGTATTGCCATCTGCAGATAGTGCAGCATCGTCCAATGGATGAGGATGGTGGAGCTCATCCAATGGATGAGGATGGTGGAGCTCATCCAATGGATGAGGATGGTGGAGCTCTCATGGTTGATTGGTAGTCCCACTGATGACCAGTGTGTGACCACCCAGCCTCTCCAATCGGCACCCCTTGTGACATAGTCTGTGGGTAATATCCATGACTGACATGAGGTTGTGTTGTGGGGGTGTAAATTCATGTACCCTTTGTGGCTGTCTTGGCTCCCCCTCAAATCCAAAGGAAGGATATTCCTCTGGCCAGGAATCTTGCCAGGGGTCATATGTCAATGGTGGGGGCATCACTCTCAGGTCCTCAACTGAAGCCATCCAACTATGCTCATGCCTGGGAGCATACTGTCCGTGCAGTTGCCTGAAGACTGGTGGTTGTTGTGGTGGTGGTGGCATGTCTGTTTGTATCCTCGTGACAGGAGTTTCTGTGGAGGAGTCAAAGGATGAGAGGGATTAGTACAGTCAGATATATGTCCATGTGGGCATACAAAGTACATTGATACATGCTAGGGCCTATACTGATTCTCATGTCAAACTCTATAACATGCATGTACACATTGTGATTTGTTCTATGGGGGATTTATATATGAGCAGTATACAGGGATGTGTTTCATACAATAGTTATGTGTACATGTCAATGATAAAATAATGTGTTCTTTAAGTGACACTATGGTCACACAATTTACTTTAGCCTGATCTAGGCACAGAACCTGCTTTATTGAGCTAAAAGTATTGGGATGGCTATAGTGTCCATTTAAAGGGACAGTCTACACCCTATGTTAAGTTGTACTTATCTGTTAAAACATATAAAATAAGTGTCCTGCAACTGGTCCTTATACTGCTACTTGAAAGCTGTAGTTGAAATTGACGAAAGCGTTTCTTTTTTCATCATCAGAAAATGGCTGCCAGGCTCCGCCCACCTATTGTGTTTATTGATGGCTATGTGTTGCACTCCAATCATGATCGACTCGTAAATTAGTTTTTCGTGCTTGCGCATGATGAGTTGCGCACATGCAGTTGAACCATGAGGAGTGTTGCTGCCTAATCACTCCCTAATATTTTAGTTTGTTACTTTCATTCCGGAAAAAGGTGTTTACTGTGCACTGCTTGGCATAGCACTAAATTTCCACTGCGGTATGTTTGAACATTTTGAATAAAAATAAATGTTTATATTTTACATAATTGTATCTCTGTTATTTTTTAAATATATATATTTATATCTAAAACACAGGAACATTTTTATTTTGGGGGGGTGGGGGGCTCCATCGGCTCAGAAGTATGCAGCAGGCGCGTCTGCAGAGGGGGAACCGGATTATCTACCTACCTCAATAGTGTTGCCTTTCTGTTCTCTCTACCAGCACTGTCCCTATTAACCCTCTCAGAGATGCCAAGGTGAGTAGGGACAGTGTAGGCAGAGAGTACAGAAACCTGCACTCTCCTATCCTGGTTGCCTGAAGAGTGTATGGTTTAGATCTGGGGTTGAAATTGAGACCGGAGGCTTAGCAGAGGATCAGAGTCAGAGATTGGGTCAGGAATTAAAGAATCTTCTTACCGTGCATCAACTGAACAGTGCACTCTTGCCAATGCCTATAGCTCAGTGTCACTGTCAGAGGGTAAGTAAAGGCAACTGGGAGGTACCAGAGGTACCAGTGGATGGGTTAGGGAGCTCTTGTGGTCTCTTTCTATTACTTGGTTTTCAGCGAAAATGATCTGTTGCAAGGCTGTGTTCATACTTTAATCCTCTCAGCTGTTATTCTTATTAACAACCTTTATCCCCTCAATAACATCAATGTGTTAACTTAAAATTATTTTGACTACATAATGTGCACTTTTAATAAAAGCCTGATTATGCCGCATAAAGATGGAATGGCAGAGAGAAGGTTTAAAAAGAGGGAGAGCAGTTAGTGTGAAAACAGGGCTGAGAGAAGCTACAAAAAATAAGAGCAGGCAGTGAGCTGATTTCAATGAATGCACAGTGCCGATCTCTCTGAGTCATATTGGAATGAGGCAGTGAGAGGAGGGGGGAGTTGCTCAGCAGGGTGACACTGCTTTCAAGTACCCCACAAATCATCCTAGAAAAAGTCTCTGCAGGTAAGCAAAAGCTCAGAAATGGGTGTGCTCAGTCTGGTAGGGACTCAGGGTCATCACACTGTCCTGGCCTCCTTTCTCTGCAAAGGTTTTGATCTTTTAAAAAGCTTCAAGTTTTTACTATAACAAAGTACAATATTCACCAACAAATTCACGATAAATCAAATGTCACAAAAAGCAGGCTAGTTAGAATCTCATTGCTTTCAATAATTAGTAGATCAATATTAATAAATGTGCAATGGTCATGTGATAGCTTTATTGGTGGAGAACTTCAAAAATATTTATATATTTATTTTTTGCTCCTTAGTTTATAAAGTCTTCTAGTCTTAAAAAAGTGCACAATTTAATAAAGGAATCTTAAATTAAGAAATATATATATATATATATATATATATATATATATATATATATATATATATATATATATATATATATATATATATATATATATAATAAGCTGCAGCACTCCAAGTTTCTTTTTTTGTGATTTTATTACAAGCAGTAAGACATAGGCGAGTGATCACTTGGCTTGAGAAAGGACAAAAGCCTGAAACGTCGCCTATGTCTTACTGCTTGTAATAAAATCACAAAAAAAGAAACTTGGAGTGCTGCAGCTTATTATATATTTATATATTTATCTGTCTTGGTGGGACAGAAGCAGCTTGCACCCATCAACTAAGGAGTGTGTGTGTGTGTGTGTGTTTGTAAAATCATGTTTAACCCCTTAATGACAACTGACGTACCAGGTACGTCCTGCAAAAACTAACAGTTAGTGACAATGGACGTACCTGGTACGTCAGTTGTTTAAGAGAGTGCTGGAAGCGATCGCAATCGCTTCCAGCAGCTCTCAGGGTATTGCAGTGATGCCTCGATATTGAGGCATCCTGCAATACCCTTTAACAAGCATCCGATGCAGAGAGAGCCACTCTGTGGCCCTCTCTGCACCGGTAGCGATGGTGCCGTTCGTTGGTGGGTGGGAGCTTTCAAGGGAGGTGGGTGGGCGGCCCATCGCTACCCGGCATCCGGTTCCTGCAAGTGCTTTGTGCACGAAGGATGCTGGGAGCGTGCGGAGGGGGGCCTGCGGGGGCGCGCGTAGCAACCACTGCCACCAATGATTAAAGAAGAGAGAGGGGGGCAGAAAACATTTTTTTTAAAAAAAAATACTAATAGGATCTGCTAGGGTAGGGGGATGGGGTTATTGGGGGGGGGGGGAAGCTACACTACAGAAAACTATGTATTTAAGAAAAAAAACCAAAAAAAAAAACAACCTCTCTTTTTTTGGGAAAACTGGGTACCCAAGATGGTGGCAAATAGGTAGGTTGGGAGGGTTAGAGAGCTGTTTGGGGGGAATCAGGGAGGTTGGGGGCTAAGGCAGGGGTCCATCACAGATGAATAATAAAAAAAACAAAAAACAAAAAAAAAAAAACACCTTTTATTTTAGTACTGGCAGACTTTCTGCCAGTACTTAAGATGGCGGGGACAATTGTGGGGTGGGGGAGGGAAGAGAGCTGTTTGGGAGGGATCAGGGGTGGGATGTGTCAGGTGGGAGGCTGATCTCTACACTAAAGCTAAAATTAACCCTGCAAGCTCTCTACAAGCTACCTAATTAACCCCTTAACTGCTGGGCATAATACAAGTGTGGTGCGCAGCAGCATTTAGTGGCCTCCTAATTGCCAAAAAGCAACGCCAAAGCCATATATGTCTGCTATTTCTGAACAAAGGAGATCCCAGAGAAGCATTTACAACCATTTGTGACATAATTGCACAAGCTGTTTGTAAATAATTTCAGTGAGAAACCTAAAATTGTGAAAATTTTAACTTTTTTTTTTATTTGCTCGCATTTGGCGGTGAAATGGTGGTATCAAATGTACCAAAATGGGCCTAGATCAATACTTTGGGTTGTCTACTACACTACACTAAAGCTAAAATTAACCCTTCAAGGTCTCTACAAGCTCCCTAATTAACCCCTTCACTGCTGAGCATAATACACGTGTGGTGCACAGCGGCATTTAGTGGCCTTCTAATTACCAAAAAGCAATGCCAAAGCCATATATGTCTGCTATTTCTGAACAAAGAGGATCCCAGAGAAGCATTTACAACCATTTGTGCCATAATTGAACAAACTGTTTGTAAATAATTTCAGTGAGAAACCTAAAGTTTGTGACAAAATTTGGGAAAAAGTGAACGATTTTTTTTTATTTTCTCGCATTTGGCAGTGAAATGGTGGCATGAAATATACCAAAATGGGTATAAATCAATACTTTGGGTTGTCTTCTAAAAATAAATATATACATGTCAAGGGATATTCAGAGATTCCAGACAGATATCAGTGTTCCAATGTAACTAGCGCTAATTTTGAAAAAAAGTGTTTTGGAAATAGCAAAGTGCTACTTGTATTTATTGCCCTATAACTTGCAAAAAAAGCAAAGATCATGTAAACATTGGGTATTTCTAAACTCAGGACAAAATTTAGAAACTATTTAGCATGGGTTTTCTTTGGTGGTCGTAGATGTGTAACAGATTTTTGGGGTCAAAGTTAGAAAAAGTGTGTTTTTTTAAATGTTTTCCTCATATTTTATAATTTTTTTTATAGTAAATTATAAGATATGATGAAAATAATGGTATCTTTAGAAATTCCATTTAATGGCGAGAAAAACGGTATATAATATGTGTGGGTACAGTAAATGAGTAAGAGGAGAATTACAGCTAAACACAAACACTGCAGAAATGTAAAAATAGCCATTGTCATTAAGGGTAAGAAAATTGAAAAATGGTCCGGTCATTAAGGGGTTAATTGTTGCAGTGCATAATATTGTTTTTTTATTTTGTGGTTTTGCAAATATCAGAATATATTTTAGGATGAGAAGTCAGTTTTTATTACACATTTACCTTGTGACCTGCAGCATAGATGATTTTTAGCTTTAAACTATTACAGCTGATGCAATTTGCATCAAAAATCTGACTTTTCTGCTAGTAGCCTTTCCAGCAGCCAAATCTGTGTTTAACAGAAGATGTCACACTGCTTGACAGACAAATAGCAAATATAAATGTGCCCACATTGTGGCAAGAAGCATTACAATGAAGGCTAGCAAAAGACTATAATTATATTTTTCTTGGGTTTAAGGATCATTACCTCTAAAAACAGACTACAGACTAATTGTTAGTGCAGGTGTGCAAAAAGATTCTTAGTGAAGATTGAGGAATTTCTGTATGGTCAGTCCATCTTTCACATCAGATTCAAGGGAGAGATGTGTTCAATTAAAAAAATAACACGTTACAAAATACTTCTCTGTGGTAAAGAAGTCCCAACAATGCCAGAACTGAAGATCAAATGTAGAGCACTACTCAACCTACAAAAGGCTAACGTTTCTGGATTACAGTCCACAGATCAGTCCTCTATTGATTTTATGTATTTATCATATGCGTCCTCACTCATGAGTTCTTCCAGTTCAGAGGAAACATCCACTGTCATCTTGATTAGCCAACCTTCATCATAGCAGGATTTGTTGACCAAGCCAGGATTATCAGCTAAGTTTGTGTTTATTTCTGTGACCTCTCCTGTCAGTGGAGAATACAGTTCACTAGCAGCTTTAACACTTTCTAAGGTTCCAAACTCATCAGCTTTTTTCAATTTGATACCAACTTCTGGAAGCCCACAGTAAACCACATCACCCAATGCTTCCTGAGCATATTTGCTGATCCCTACAGTTCCAATCCCGTTTTCAACAGATATCCACTCATGCTTATCTGTGAATTTGCGCGCGGAGAGCAGCTGAGAGCCTGTAGCCAAGCTCCGGGCCGAACACACCCGCCAGGAACAGCCAGAGACTGGGCTAAGTCTGTGTAGTTGCGCGGCTGTGCACAGGGCTCGCATGCCGCCCCTCACACTGCTCACTACCCGCATCGCCATCTTTACACTCGGCACCAGCCGCACTGTCAATGGAATGCTGTCATCAGAATATATTTTAAACTGAATTTGAATTACATAATTTGTATGCTTTGCTAATGTCTTCTTGAATTTCTACCGCAAAGTTTTTTGTTTGTTTGTTTTTTTAAACAGCAATACTGGTGACTGTTCTGTGATTTCACCTTACTAGATCAAAATCAGACTTGTATAGATGTGTGTGTGTGTGTATATATGTATATAAATATAAATGTGGGTGAGTGTGTATATATATATATATATATAAATGTGGGTGAGTGTGTATATATATATATAAATAAATGTGGGTGAGTGTGTATATATATATATATATATATATATAAATGTGGGTGAGTGTGTATATATATATATAAATGTGGGTGAGTGTGTATATATATATATACATGTGGGTGAGTGTGTATATATATATATATATAAATGTGGGTGAGTGTGTATATATATATATATATATATATATATATATATAAATGTGGGTGAGTGTTTTTGTGTGACAGGCGGCCAGGGAGAAAACTAGGGTAAATGGGGCACAGGCAGCTGGGTTTTGTTAGCTCTGGGATTTGTCTTACATGGTGACCTTTATGTATGCTGTGTTGCATGGGTGGACAAGTATGCTCCCAGCCTCACCCCCTCCTCTCCTATGACCAGCTAACTAACTGTATTACCCCTTCTCTTATATATAAATTAGCCCTGTGTCCTGCAGCTTGGATCACTCTTTTTTTAACCCTTCACTGACACTACAACATACAAACATACTAACATATTTACACACAATGTTATAGACACATTAAATGCACATATAAACATAGCTAGACAAAAATATTCATAAACCCATATACAGTTACACATTCACAACATACATTAATGTTAACCTATATTCTTTTCAAGATTTTTTTATTTTATTTTTTAAGGGTTTAAAGGGATACTAAACCCAATTTTTTTCTTTCATTATTCAAATAGAGCATGCACTTTTAAACAACTTTCTAATTTACACCTATCAGCAAATTTTCTTCCTTCTCTTGCTATCTTTTTTTGAAAAACAATAATGTAAGTTTAGTAGCCTGCCCATTTTTGGTTCAGCACCTGGGTAGTGCCCACCAATCCGCAAGCACTACCCAGGGTCCTGAACCAAAAATGGTCCGGCTCCTAAGCTAATATTCCTGCTTTTTCAAATATAGATATCAGGAGAACGAAGAAAATTAGAAAGTTACTTAAAATTGCATGCCCTATCTGAATCATGAATGAAAAAAAAATTGGGTTTAGTATCCTTTTAACTTAATATTGTTGGGGTAATTTATTTGTCTATATTCAACCTCTCCCATATAGTAAAGTTGTTACTTTAAACCAGCTCACTTTGCAACATATTGGGATAGATTACAAGTGGCATACAAACCTTTGTGTCCACATTCTTCTGCAATAGTATATATAGTATATATGTCTAAAGATAGATATGTGTGTGTATATATATATATATATATATATATATATATATATATATATATATATATACAGGTAGCTCTCAGTTTACGCCGGGGTTAGGTTCCAGAAGGAATGGTTGTAAATCGAAACCGTTATAAATTGACACCCAGTTTATAATGCAAGTCAATGGGAAGTGAGGGAGATAGGTTCCAGGCCCCTCTCAAAATTGTCATAAGTAACACCTAATACATTATTTTTAAAGCTTTGAAATGAAGACTTTAAATGCTAAACAGCATTATAAACCTAATAAAATAATCACACAACACAGAATATATCATTGAAACTAAGTTAAATGAACAAAAACATTTGCTAAACAGCATTATAAACCTAATAAAATAATCCCACAACACAGACTTCACTTGCATTTTTCTGCAAACAGTTCTTTCTATGCATTCCAATCTGGACTGATTTATAGACAGGAAGATCTTGTTCCTTTGAAATCTGCTTGATAGCTCAGGTCTGGTTAAACTGATTAATTTCAGCTTGCATGGCTTTGCTGCAACACAAGCGGATAGCTCCACCTACTGGCTATTTTAATAAATGCACTGCTTCTCAATGCTTTTCAATAGCAGTCACATGACTGGAAAAAAAGGTTGTTATTCTGAAATGGTGTAAATTGAACCGTTGTAAAACGAGGGCCACCTGTATACATATATATATATATATATATATATATATATATATATATATATATATATGAACAACAGAAGAGGGAAGGGCGCACAAACAAAAGGATCCTGGTGCAGTAAGAGTCCACAGTCATAAATAAAAAAATAAGCCAAATTTACTCTCACTTGTAACAACCTCACCACTATAAGGTATAATGTAAGCAGGGAGGCTTTTCATAGTCAGTCAGATCCTCTTTGTCTAGTTCCTTTGTTGTCTCTCCCAAAAGAAGATGAACCGTTATCGGAGAGCTCTGCAAATAGCTGTCCCACCTTATAAGGCACATATGTAAAAACACAGGGCACTAAGGGGTTAAGAAACTGGACTACTTGAGGAGTTAGAAAACAACACTCTTTATTTTCTCAGATAAACTGAGCTTAAAATCTGACAAAAGTGGAAACTGCATGCAAGCAAGCAGCAAACAAGTATTTGTTAAAAATCTGATTCACTGTCACACCGTAGTGTGTGTGTGTGTGTGTGTATATATATATATTCTGATGAAAAAAATGGTAATTCGCAACAAAGAAAGGCTAGAGAAAACCATTACACAGGCTGAGGAATCATTAAAATTGGTTAACACTTTTTCAACCAATACGAACTTTGCAAAACTAAATGAGGAAATAAAGGAACAGATATCAAGGTTACAAAATGACATTAAACTTAGAAAAGGTAGGAGATTCTCAAGAGATAATGATGATTATAAAAATAAAAAAGTATATAACTACTTGCCAGTAAGAAGTTCCTACGACTCGGGTACTGATGGGTCAGACATAGAATCTGAGCATCGTAGATCTACCCGTAGGAACTCACAGTCTTTTTTAGGAGAAGGAGGAGAGGGGGAAGAAAAAGGAGGAGGGAAGACAGCAGGTACACACTCAGAAGAGAGGAGGTATCCCTCCAGACAACGACGGCAACGGAGTTACGACCAGAACCAAGCGAACTACCCTCGGGGCAGATCGCGAAGGTTCCAGGGTCGAAGGGGCTATTAAATACATCTGAAGAGGGTCTTCAGATAATCAATTTATCCTCCTTCAAGCTAAATCTAATGCATATAGAGGTTCTAAAGAAAGGACTAACATTTTGTCCTACTAATTCCCTTAATAAGTTTAAGTTTATTAAAGACTTACATCTATTTGCACGTCGAGTCGTACTGTCACAGATTATGAAAGGCAAAAGCAGACACTTGGTGGATGATGTTTCTCTGAGTAGAGAAGACTCATCCAGCATACATAACCTTCAGAGTCTATTGGCAGATAGTGAGGGTAGTCAATATGTCCCCTCACAGATGGAGGATTCCATTCAGTATGAGAGGTTCCATTCGAATTTCAAGGCAAAATCCAAATACATGCCACAGCTATCCATGGTACCTGCTGTGAACATCTTCGTCAGAGAAGTTGAAAAACAAATATCAGGACTACCCTTTACAGGATTGGTCAATGACAATCTAACAAAATCTGAAAGAAAGGCGCTAAATCAGCTTATGAATGCCAAGGGCTTTGTGATCAAACCCGCAGATAAGGGTGGGAACCTGGTTCTCTGGGATGAGAACATGTATGTATTGGAGGTCAAACGCCAACTCTTGGATAAAACATTCTACAAGAGTTTGACGTTTAACCCTATTCCCACATTACAATTTGCACTCTTTAATATTTTAAAAGAGGCAAAGAGTAAAAACATCATAACCTCTACTGAATTTAAATACTTGTATCCAGAACATCCGGTGATGCCTGTATTTTACTGCATCCCAAAGATCCACAAAAATGCCACCCATCCACCAGGCAGACCAATTGTGGCAGGCATTGGCAGCCTCACTGAGAATCTGGGCAATTATGTGGACTCCTTTTTAAGACCATCCCTCAATACTTTACCATCCTTCATTATGGATACCTCGGACTTCCTAAGAAAGATTGATAGATTGGTGATTCCAGATAACGCCATTCTGGTTACTCTCGACATGGAAGGATTGTATTCATCAATCCCCCACGAGGTAGGCCTTAGGGCCTGCAAGCACTTTTTATCAATGAGAGGTACGAGTGCAATGCAACATACAGATTTTGTAATCGAACTTTTAAAATTTACACTCACCAACAATGTATTCATGTTCGATAATAAGATATATTCCCAACAACAGGGAACAGCAATGGGAGCAACATGTGCTCCCACTTATGCGTGCCTCCATCTAGGCATCTGGGAGATGGAAGAAGTGTACCAGAACCCCCTCTTCGAAGAGAACATCCACATATGGTTACGGTATGTGGATGATGTCTTCCTTGTCTGGGAAGGCTCGGAGTATGATTTGAAAGAATTCGTAAATTCTCTAAACAATAATAAGAGTAACATCTCACTTACCTTACAGTATAGTAAGGAAGAAATATCCTTTTTGGATATCAACGTGAAGATCAACGACGGCTACTTGTTGACAGAAAACTATCGTAAAGGCACTGCCACCAATAGCCTACTTCACGCCTCAAGTCATCATCCGAGCCACCTAAAAAGAGGCATTCCCAAGGGCCAATTTCTCAGGCTACGCCGGAATTGTTCCACGAAAGGGAAATACTATCAACACGCGGCTGAAATGGAAAAACGATTTTTGAGTAGAGGTTACTCCAAGAGGATAGTTAAACAAGCCCTGAATGGTGCAGCTCACTCGAATAGAGACAGCCTCCTTGTGCCCAAAGACAAGGTCGGTGAATCAAAAATTAGATTGGTCACTGAGTATAATTGCCACTGGACATCACTGAAACAAATCCTGGCACAAAATTGGCACACTTTACTTAGTGATGAAGCAGTATCTCGTGATGTTGGGGATTTTCCAAACATCACAGCCAAAAGGGCACCAAATTTAAAAGACAAATTGGTAAAAAGCCAATATGTGTCAGTGTCTAAACAACAAAATTGGCTTTCTAAACATAGATCCTATGGCAACCATCCCTGTGGTAAATGTGTTGCATGTAAGTTTATGGTCAAGACTAAACATTTTGCAACACATACAGGAAAAACTTACACTCTAAAACATTTTGTGAATTGTAATACGGAAGGGGTTGTTTACCTCCTTTCATGTAGCTGCCCGTGCTATTACGTGGGAAAAACGAGAAGGGCCATCAAAGACCGGATAACAGAGCACCGGGATGATGTAAAGTATAAAAACCAGAAAAGCAATGTTGCTAAACATTATGAACTTATACATGCTAGCAATCCTGACTCCCTCTCTTTTATTGGAATAGATAGGGGTATTACCAATAATAGAGGAGGGGACAACGACAAAATTCTCCTCCAGAAGGAATGCAGGTGGATCTCTATTTTGGGTACACAGCTTCCTGCAGGCCTTAATGATAAATTGGACATGGCCTGTTTTTTGTAGATACATACATTTTCTAGGGTCTTGTACATTATATAATTAAACTAAGTAAACTTTTGTCAAATTGAAGGTTGCAACATTAATATAGCTAATTTTCATTTTTTGTAAATATGTAACATACAGTAAAGTAAGCCTTTTTGTTACTTAAATTTAAGTATAGACATTTTGTTTTTAAGTTTGGATACTTTGTATCTACCTGCAATATTTTCACCCGTCAGTAGAGGCGCTAACTATACCCTGTATAAATATGGAGACAATGATACCATGGATATTACGCCCTGACGAAGCCCGTTAAGCAACTTGGACGCACGGGCGAAACGCGCGTCGGCATAGGTCCAGCCGACCAGATCACGTGATGTGCGTGTGAGGATCTCGGAGAAAGTAACTCTCAACAAGCCTTGCGGTTACTAAACAGACACCTTTAAAGCAAAGTCCGGATCAACATTTGGCATTAACTGTCATGGACTTACAGCTACCTGGCACGGCCTACAAATCACTGAATCTATCAGCTCGTATGGTTCCATATTGTCATTAGATTCCTTGCCGCTAACTGTACTAATCAGCTCTGGCTTTTGTGCGTTAACTTTGCACTTGGCAAACGCCGCTCTGTCGAGAGGGTGCACAGCTCTCCTTAAGAACTTTCAAGGATCATAGCTCATCTAATAACAAATGGATGGATGCATGCTTAGCACTAACATATCCCTTTGCTTGCCTGTATAGCATGTACCAACGCTATTTGCTTTAATGTGTCAACTGGTTATTTCAGGCATTAACCTATGCCTTGATATTAAGTTTACCTATGCCATTTCCATATGAAGATATTAATGTATGGCTCATAAATCGATGTACATATCCTGAGGGCGTGTCGCCATTGATCACTTAGATCCCACTTTCATTACCTGCCCGACCGTTCATACCTCCTGAGTGAGGTGTCGGATGCAGCAGGGTGTAGTCGATCTTTGTAACACACTTTCCCTCTGTATATACTTTAAATATTGTACACGTTGCAAGGTTTGCCTGATAATTATATACCGCTTGTTGCAAGGCTGTCACCACTTTCTTAGATCCCATATTCTGTTTAACCTGCCCAGCAATAACCTCTTCACAGGGGTGCTGTGTGCAGCAGGGTGTAGGAAGTGTGACAGGCCTTACTATAGCCAACTCTGTATCTTGCTGCATCTATGTTTCTGGGCAATTTGTACCGCACATCCCCTGACCGGTCAGGTTTAGTCTATTGGACTCGATAGGTCCAATATTATTATTTCTTTGTAAAATATTTTTGTTGCAATTTGATTTTGTATTTTTTCACATTGAGAATCCTGCCTTTCTTTGTAGTGCAAGGGCGGAGGGAGGGCCCCGTATGCCATCTCCTTTACAATTAATGTATATTATATTATGCTAGTAAAAATTGATTATTTTCAAAAGAGTGCTGTAATCCCTGTCTTTTTTTCATCCTGGCTACTTTCCCGGATGAGTTCTCTTGTTATGTCTCACATTACATATATATATATATATATATATATATATATATATATATATATATATATATATATTATATATTATATATATATATATATATATGTGTGTGTGTGTGTGTGTGTATATATGTGTATATATATATATATATATATATATATATATGTGTGTGTGTGTGTGTATATGTGTATATATATATATATATATATATATATATATATGTGTGTGTATGTGTGTATATATATATATATATATATATATATATATATATATATATGTGTGTGTGTGTGTATATGTGTATATATATATATATATATATATATATATATATATATATGTGTGTGTGTATATGTGTATATATACAGGGAGTGCAGAATTATTAGGCAAGTTGTATTTTTGAGGATTAATTTTATTA